>NC_091764.1:39847045-40150075 GCF_029378745.1 Bos indicus | reverse complement strand
ACTGGACACCAATCCATAGGAAATAAATAATTGTACTTTTTAGAAGGACCACAAGTATATGCACCAACAAAGCACAGAAGCTGCTGATATAACGTGTCAAATTATATCAAGTTGATAAATCAGAAGAAGGGTAGTCCTTTCCTCACCATGTTTCTGAGATTCTTTCCAGCAGTAAGTTCTAGTACATGAGACTCATACAAATATGTATGCCTACTGCTGTTAAATCTTGTATCCAATTGGTCTTCAGCACTTGTTTTATCCAGCTGATACCCTTAGCTGTCTCTCAAGGGTAACACAGGAAGTTTAGGAGTCAGTGAGCTCTCCTCGAAGCTTCCTGAAATGCACAGTCTTATGAATAGGAAAACACATTCCCTCAGAGAGCTGTTCCCACTCTCTGTGTTACTATCACTTCATTCTACCAGAATACCTCTTACAAGACTGATCCCTAGGTCAGAGCTTCCAAATGTGGTCGTGGACTACCGAAACTAATAGGAAACTCTCAGTTCTCACCAGGCATCACAGAGTCCCACAGGAAAGCAGAGTGGGCTTTGCTCCCTTCTCCCTGTCTATGCCTTGTGGCCATCTCCCACCCGTCCAGTTCCCAGGACCTGACAGCACTGGAAACATCTGGTATTGTGTGCTCAGTAACCTGCAAGCAGGAAGGAAAGCCAGCACCCTGCATTCAAAATCACATCCAAATCTCAAGGAAGGGTTTTCTGTCCACCTCTCCTACACACTACCATCACCCAACAGAGAGGGCAGGGGAACTAGTGTGAATCTCTATTTCTCCATACATTCTTCTCTCCAACTCTCTTTCTGAACCTTCTTTTAACATCTCTTCTATGTTAAAATATCATAGAAAATCAGTTCTGTTTGTTTCCCGAGGAATCATGACCTTGACCCAAACTTGAGGGAGGCTCCTTTGCAACAGTTAAGAGTTGAGCCTTTATTCTCAGCCAGCTGAGGATTGCCAGGATTGAACCCTGCCTTTACCTTTCAGACATAGCTAGTAGCAGACGCTTTCCACTACTCTATGGCTGAGGTTAGTAAGGAGCACTTTCCTCAAATTCTTTATTGTATGTTGTGATGCTTTTGAACTGTGGTGTTGGAGAAGACTCTTGAGAGTCCCTTAGACTGCAAAGAGATCCAACCAGTCCATCCTAAAGGAGATCAGTCCTGGGTGTTCATTGGAAGGACTGAAGCTGAAGCTGAAACTCCAATACTTTGGCCACCTCATGCAAAGAGTTGACTCATTGGAAAAGACCCTGATGCTGGGAGGGATTGGGGGCAGGAGGAGAAGGGGATGACAGAGGATGAGATGGCTGGAAGGCATCACTGACTCGATGGACGTGAGTCTGAGTGAACTCTGGGAGTTGGTGATGGACAGGGAGGCCTGGCGTGTTGCAATTCATGGGGTCGCAAAGAGTTGGACACTACTGAGCGACTGAACTGAAATGAATAATTTTTATTACTGTGCAGTTAAAACTAACCTTTTAAGTGCTGCAGTTGACAAATTTAGAATTATTACACAGATTGATGTACATGATACATATGTAGTTTATCACTCAGTTACTGTTTACATTTAAACCAATGTAAAGATGAACACTTTTAAAATGTCATCAGTTTATCTTTGGTTTTGCTTAACCCATGTCACTGTATTACCCCTGGTTTATTAACTTGTTCTAGCAATAAGGACAGGCAGCAGTAGTGCTTATCTCTTTTACCGCTCAATACATCCCAAATTCTCTACTATGGTCTGAAATTCCTAATGTTCCATTTAGTAATGCTGTTTGTGATCAAAGCTGGACCATTTTCCCTAGCAGGGCAGTTAAAGTATATATGGGCATTGATTTTTTTTTTTCTTTTGAAGCAAAGACATTGATTCAATCAAATTGAATCAATATGATAGCCTCAAGGACAAATTTTTTAAGAACTCAGAAATATGGATAATTTATAAATAAATAATCTAGAAAGTAGACTATTTCTTTAAATATTGTAATCACATACCTATATTTCGGAGAAGGCAATGGCACCCCATTCCAGTACTCTTGCCTGGAAAATCCCATGGACGGAGGAGCCTGGTAGGCTGCAGTCCATGGGGTTGCTGAGGGTCGGACATGACTGAGCGACTTCACTTTCACTTTTCACTTTCATTCATTGGAGAAGGAAATGGCAACCCACTCCAGTGTTCTTGCCTGGAGAATCTATGGGCTGCCGTCTATGGGGTCGCACAGAGTCGGACACAACTGAAGTGACTCAGCAGCATACCTATATTTCATTACTCTAGAGTCTAAAATATTCATTTATGTACATAATCATTTTTTACCTTCACAAAATACCTTGGAAGTAGGTTGCTTGTGCAGATTCACAGATTATTAGTAGTAAAACTACAAGGTAATACAGATACCCTTTGTTAGGATATACAAAAATTGAAGATACACTCCATATAAGAAAATAACCTACTTACATCTTTCCCATGATCGCTGTCAATGACTGATGATTCATCACTGGGGAGAGGGTTATACTGAAGAGAAACAAGGGGTAAAACTCCTGAAGATGCAGCCTTATCAGTCCACAGATGTTTCACGGGAGCTGCTACGTAATCAGCACTGTTTAAAATTTAATGGGTGATTAAAAAAAAACATAAACTGTGGTTATCCATCAAAGATCTCATAATCCATGTGTGGACATGAAATTAACCTGAAGAATTATTAGAAAAAAGTTAAATGTTAGGGTGTGAAATGCTGATCATAAGAATTCATAGAAAGGAGAGGGCAGTAGAGATTGATAACCTAAGAGGATGTTTCTGAGAGAAAATAACACACAAGCAGAGCTTTGGGGATAAAGGTGATCTGATTGCTCAACTCTCAGCTCCTCCACTAACTGTTTATATTTTCCTGGGAATATTACTAACTTCTTTGAGTCATACTTGGCTATTCTTATAGTAGTGACACAAGCAGACAATGCTTAGTTTCCTTAATTTAAAAGTTGTTGTAAGAATCAATAAGATGTTTTATATAAAATACTCAGAATGCTTGGCCAAAACAAGACATTTAATCATTATCACTTCTGTTTCCTCTCTTCTCTTTGAAATAGGTAAAATCAGGATACATAAAGGAAAGAAATTAAAGCACTGAAAAAGGCACAGAAAATATTATAAACCAAAATATTAAAGTAGGAATCCACATAGTAGGTGTAGAGATGGAAACAATATATATTCTTAATTTTCAAAGACTTTTTTCTATATTGCTATCTTGATTTACAGTTAATAGCCATATTTATTATTTAGCTATGAGATCCTGGCCAGTTTTGCTTTCATGTTTAGTTTTTAGTTATATTTGTTTGTATTCTCCATAAACCGTGGCAAAGTTTGTTGCATATAGAAACTCAGGAAATGTTAATTACATGTGTATACATTAATAAACTATTTGTTCTACATCTGTTCTGTGAATTAAACCAGGTTGTGTAGAAAACCCAAAGTGTAATCCTGAAGCTTCTTGACCTTGGAAATCAAATTATGATATTCATGAGATGGAAAATAATGCTTGTGTTTCTCTTCCACCCCAAGTTATGCCTCATTCTCTACTATTCTTCAAACAGAATGAAGTATTTCTTTTATGTGGCTCCCTTTGTCTGGAATAAGACCTTTGTCTGCCACCTTATCCATCTAGAAAATGCTTACTTTTTTCTAACACTTAATTGAATGAAACTTTCCTGATCTGCTTTCCTATTTCAAGGAGATTAGCCAGCCTATCCTTTCTCTTTCCTCTAAATTTGGTGATTATTTTTATCAGTCCACCTATAACATTATGGCATCTGGTTGTTCACTTCTGTCTTTATTAGATTAGAAATTTGAATACTAGGTGGAGGTGGAGGTAAGGAGGAAGCTCATGTCAGTAAATTTGTAAATTTGTATCAGTTCTCTTATACATATCTACTAAATGTCCCACAGTTCAGGATTGTACCTAGAAGTATGTAAAATGAGGAAGTATTTGGGATCTTGAGAAAATAAGGAGTTTAGTCAAATATCTCTGTTGTTGCACAATGAGAAAATGAACTGAGATAAATACCCTCTTCGAGTAGCACTTTTCATGAATATTTTTTAGCTATTCCTGTAAGAGACAGCAACATTATTTTTGTGTTGCTGAAGTGCTTTGAGAGTAATGCCCTGGTGACAGCATAAACAAAACACAAAGGCCAGTTTGTTTTTATATCTAAATGGGGGTTTGTTGGTGAAGAGCTGTGCCAGCCAGTACAGAGTGGAATAGTGTTTTATTCCTCTCAAGATAGATGGATTGCTGAATTGCCTGAGTTCCTGCTGTTTTATTCCCTGCCCCTTGAATTTGAAAATGAATAAATGGTCTTTTTTTTTTTTTCTGAATGAGTAGTGAGAAAATATATAATTTCAATAAAATTCAGCTCATAATATTGTCATTAAAAATATGTCCACCTGGTATTTTATCCACCCAATATATTACCAAAATATTAAGCATCGTATTATTATATTTTAGTAGTTTATCATTATTAAAATAAGGAATGGACAATTTGCCAATAGGTTAAATTTTTGAAATGTTCCTTCAAATGAAGTGAAATAAGTTTTAAATCATTGATAATGCCATTATTTGAAACTTTTTGCTGAGAGATAATAAATTCAACATATCCTTTGAGTGCCATGGTGAAAATTCTCTTTAGGGGATAGACACAAAAAGAAAGCATAGTTCCCACAATCAAGGAGATTTAACAAATAGAAAAAAAAATTATTAGGTATAGAGGGTGATAACACAGAAGGATAACAAGTTACAATGACTATGAGAAAGTAACTCCCATGGAGGTGAATAATTGGAAGCAATGGAACTTGGAAAAGGAGTTTCACTATTGAAGAGGAAAACATTAGAAGAAAATTGAATCATGGAGATTTTTAAACACAAAGAGAGAATTTGATTTTTGTTCTGTAGATATAAAGGAGTTATGATTGCTAATTTTATGTTTCAGTTGAATAGGCTATATATGCAGTCATTTAATCAAACACTAATTTGGTTTTGCTGTGAAGATATTTTGTAGATGTGGTTAGCATCTAAATCCTGTTGGATTTAAATAAGCAGATCAGTCTCTATAAGGAGGAAGGGCTTCAGCTAATCACTTGAAGGCCTTAAGAGAAAATACCGAAGTTTCCCAGAGAAGAACAAATTCTGCCTTAAGTCTGTGGCATCAACTCCTGCCAAATTTCCAACCTTTTTGCTACTCTAGGGATTTCTTATTTGCCATCCCCATACAGCCCAACCATCTGAGCCAATACCTTAGAAAAAATATCTTTATCTATAAACACATATATATCCTATTTACTATACATGTATACTCTATATGTTATACATATATTCTCTGTGTTCAGTTCAGTTCAGTTCAGTCCCTCAGTCATGTCCGACTCTTTGAGACCCCATGAATCGCAGCACGCCAGGCCTCCCTGTCCATCACCATCTCCCAGAGTTCACTCAGACTCATGTCCATCGAGTCAGTGATGCCATCCAGCCATCTCATCCTCTGTAGTCCCGTATGCCTCCTGCCCCCAATCCCTCCCAGCATCAGAGTCTTTTCCAATGAGTCAACTCTTCGCATGAGGTGGCCAAAGTACTAGAGTTTCAGCTTGAGCATCATTCCTTACAAAGAAATTCCAGGGCTGATCTCCTTCAGAATGGACTGGTTGGATCTTCTTGCAGTCCAAGGGACTCTCAAGAGTCTTCTCCAACACCACAGTGCAAAAGCATCAATTCTTCAGCGCTCAGCTTTCTTCACAGTCCAGCTCTCACATCCATACATGACCACTGAAAAAACCGTAGCCTTGACTAGACAGACCTTTGTTGGCAAAGTAATGTCTCTGCTTTTCAATATGCTTATACATACACAAATATTATATTGGAGCATCCTGACTGAATCAAGAATGTTTGCAAGTTCTAAACAAAGGTATGTTTATAAATTTTATGACAGAATTCAGTCTTGTAATTTTAAACTTTTACTGAACATTAATTTGTGCCAGATTTAGGGCTTCCCTGGTAGTTCAGCTGGTAAAGAATCCACCTGCAATGCGGGAGGCACTGGTTTGAGTCCTGGGTCAGGAAGATCCACTGGAGAAGGGATAGGCTACATAATCTAGTATTCTTGGGCTTCCCTGGTGGTTCAACTGGTAAAGAATCTGCCTGCCATGTGGGAGACCTGGGTTTGATCCCTGCATTGGAAGATTTCCTGGAGAAGGGAACAGCTGTCCACTCCAGTTTTCTGGCCTGGAGGATTCCATGGACTATATAGTCCATGGGGTCCCAAAGAGTTGGACACAACTGATTGACTTTCACTTTCACTTTATGCTACATACTATTGAGGAAAAAGAAGCATAAAATAAAGTATCAGTTTTAGTAACATTTTGCACTCTTGAATGGCAGGAAATGCTGGGTTGTTGTTGTTTTTTTTTTTTCCAAATTCTTTCATTTGACCAATCAATGCAACATTCCTATGACATGGATGTTAATAATGAGGCTACTATTATATTTCTAATTTTAGAAATGAATAAACTGAATTTAGAACTAATACATGTGAGACTCAGGACCAGACAGCAGGCTACAGCTAATGAAATGTTGTGTATTTAGCCATTAAAATACATATCTTCTCCTAAGGTAAAACAAACTGACTATGGTCAATGACAGGTGAACAGAATAAACTATATTTCTAAGTATTCATAAAAGGAAACATAAACAGTTATATTTGTTATAGAAAAGGGTCCTCAAGAAGACTCCATGGGTGGTGAAAGTGAAAGTGAAGTCACTCAGTCGTGTCCGACTCTTAGCGACCCCATGGACTGCAGCCTACTAGGCTCCTCCATCCATGGGATTTTCCAGGCAAGAGTACTGGAGTGGGGTGCCATTGCCTTCTCCATTATGGGTGGTAGAAGGCTTATAAACAGAAAATAGGGAAGTAGCTTAGATCATGATTACCAGATCTAAGAAAAGTTAAAGTGCAACTTCAGACAACACTTTCTACCAGTTTTAATAAACTTGATTTAAATTGTAACAACAGTGCTATTCAAAGTGTGATTTTAAGACTATTAACATCAGCCTGACCCAGGAGTTTACTAGAAATGCAAATCTGGGAACTCCAACCCAGATTATTTATATGAGAATTTCTTAGAATGAGGCCTTGGAATTTGCATTTTAAAAGAATTTACTGAGTGATCCATGGCACATAAAGTTTGAAAAACATTTCTCTACAGCAATAAGAACCAGTAAATAAGAAGCTGAAGTGAGCTTCCCCAGGACAGCAGAATGAAAAATAAACAAGTTGAAAATAACTGGAATTAATAATGGTTAATGAACTGTTGCCAGGGTCCAGCCCCGGCTGATCTAGGGTATTCGAAGGAGAGACGGCATAGGCGACCTATTTATTTAAATATTTATCAAAGATATAAAGAGTAATAGGATGAGGATAGCTCAGTGAGGAAATTCAGTGGAGAAAAGAGGCTGAGTAGCTTGGTTTACGCGTGAGACCAATAAAACTTCAAGACAAGAAGTTTGCACCACTTACATAGGCCACAGGCGTCCTTCCGTTCTCCCGAAGGAGAGGAGACACTGAGGCCTCCCCGGTCAGATCTTAGAAGCCCAGGCATAATTAGCAAGCATGGCGGGTTCCGCACTCCAGATGGAGACTCAGCCAGAATTTGGGAGAGAGAGCGACATGGGGAGACCAAGTTTCAGTGAACAAGGCCCGTACTTTATTTTCCAAAGTAGTTTTTATACCTTAAGTTGTGCATAGAGGATAATGGGGGAAGGGGTGGAGTCATGCAAGGACAGCAGTTCCTGGTCCTAATTGAAGCCAGGCTTTCAAACTTCTCATATGCAAAAGTTCAGGTGAATTACATCATCTTCTGGCCAGGAGGCCTGTTAACATTTTAAGAAACTTATCTTTCTCTAAAGGTGATTATTCCAAAGTCAGGCACCAGCCTCCAAAAAAGCATTGGACAAAGCTGCATTCCTATAGTGCAAAGGTGAGGTGGGCTCAATCAAGAAAAGAATTAACTCAAGGGTCCAAGGTTACAAACATTGAGGCTACTACTTACATTTCTATACACCCATTATATCAATCAATACACTGCCAAGGACACAGTAGGTAAGGAGTATGGAGACTTAGCAACAAACATTGGCCCAATAAGTGAAAAAACTTTTCACCAATACAATTTCTAATCAATCTTTTAACTACTCAAAGGACTCTGTGTTTAGACAGTTTAGAACATCTCCTGCCTCTCACAGTTGGGAGGCTCTGAACAATCACATGTGGCCGGAAAAACCTATTCAGGCAGGCTAGAGGATTTCCAAAGGAGTTTGTAGGTTGAAACACTGTCACACCCAGGAATTATTAACTGGAGCTGTAAGCTAACTCTTTTTTCAGAGAGAGGTAGTGGGGGACAGCCCCCCGTAAAGTCAGAGGTGTAGGTGAGAGCACAAAGCAGAAAGTAGGCAGACTCTGGTTTGGGGGGTAGATGCTCGAGAATTTCCAGGGGGGCTCCTGAGGCTTGATCCCGCCTTTGCGTATGCCAAGCCTCCTTCCTCATGACCTTTGTCATGGGCGGAGTTCCTCACGCTGGCCCCCGGCAGTGATAGAATTCCAGTTGAGCTATTCCAGATCCTGAAAGATGATGCTGTGGAAAGTGCTGCACTCAATATGCAATATGCCGGCTCCCGGCAAACTGTCTTAGGTTATGATACAAGATGAGGATCTGGGACAAAAATAAATTCAAAAGGGACAGAGCTTAAGTAGGATTATGAAGAAGATGAAATTCTGTCACTCAAGTGATGATGAGTTTGGATACAAAGTCAGAACAGGTTCAGTTCAGTTCAGTCGCTCAGTCGTGTCCGACTCTTTGCGACCCCGTGAATCGCAGCACGCCAGGCCTCCCTGTCCATCACCAACTCCTGGAGTTCACTCAAACTTATGTCTGTCGAGTCGGTGATGCCATCCAGCCATCTCATTCTCTGTCGCCCCTTCTCCTCCTGCCCCCAATCCCTCCCAGCATCAGAGTCTTTTCCAGTGAGTCAACTCTTCGAATGAGGTGGCCAAAGTACTAGAGTTTCAGGTTTAGCATCATTCCTTCCAAAGAAATCCCAGGGCTGATCTCCTTCACAATGGACTGATTGGATCTCCTTGCAGTCCAAGGGACTCTCAAGAGTCTTCTCCAACACCACAGTTCAAAAGCATCAATTCTTCAGTGCTCAGCTTTCTTCACAGTCCAGCTCTCACATCCATACATGACCACTGGAAAAACCATGGCCTTGACTAGACAGACCTTTGTTGGCAAAGTAATGTCTCTGCTTTTCAATATGCTATCTAGGTTGGTCATACCTTTCCTTCCAAGGAGTAAGCATCTTTTAATTTCATGGCTGCAGTCACCATCTGCAGTGATTTTGGAGCCCCCCAAAAATAAAGTCTGACACTGTTTCCACTGTTTCCCCATCTGTTTCCCATGAAGTGATGGGACCAGATGGCATGATCTTAGTTTTCTGAATGTTGAGCTTTAAGCCAACTTTTTCACTCTCCTCTTTCACTTTCATCAAGAGGCTTTTTAGTTCCTCTTCACTTTCTCCCATAAGAGTGGTGTCATCTGCATACCATAGCAGAAATGAAAGTGGTCAGGTTGATATGCATCAAGGATCAAAGCAGAGTTAAAGATTAAGGAAGATGTGTTAAGCTGAGGAGGCAAAAATCCTGGGACCAAAGAACAGCTATTTTAGAATGAAGCTAAAGATGTAAAAATCTATAACCAAAGGTCTGAACTTGAGTATAAACTATTTATTTGGAAGCAGAAAGTTCAGATCTATTAGGCCAACTCCATTAATGTTGCCAATTTTTCATCCTAAAGAATTATGTCTTCTTAATAGGTAATGGAATCACAAATTATGCCACTACGAGTCCAAAAAATATGTTTGGCACTCTCTACATGTCAAATGCAGTGATAAATAATAGAGATAAAAAATTAAGTGAGACAAATGTGATCTTTGTCATTAGAGGAGTCAGGTATTAAATAAAAAAAAAAATATACAAGCACTTAATTATGATTTCTGTAAGTATTACCCAGAAAAAGTACAGGTATTATAAGAATGAATTACAGGATACTTAACCAGCCTGAAAAAAGGAAGGATAGGAGGGCCAGGAATGTTTCCCAGAAGAAGTAAATTTTAAGTTATAAACTCAAAGATGAGATAAAGTTGATTAAGACATGATTTGGGGAAAGGGCATTCTAGGCCAAGAATGCAACATGTATGGAGTCTGGGAAAAAATTTAGGATGGCCAGAGTGACTAGAAGGCAGTGAATGGAGGGAGAATGCACAAGATGAGAATAGTGTGATACAGAACCTGTTATACCCTATTGAAGAATTTAATGACATCCTAATTGTAGTAGAAAAACACAGGACAGTTTTAAGCTAGTAAATAATATAATGACATTTGAGTTAAAAAATATATTGTTCTAGATGATATGATAAGGTATTTGATACAAATCATAGTAATTCAAGTCTATGACCCAACCACTAATGCCAAAGAAGCTGAAGTTAAACGGTTCTGTGGAGACCTACAAGACCTTGTAGAACTAACACTAAAAAAAGAGAGATGTTTTCATCATAGGGGACTGAAATGCCAAAGTAGGGTGTCAAGAGATACCTGGAATAACAGGCAAGTTTGGTCTTGGAGTAAAAAATAAAGCAGGGCAAAGGCTAACAGAGTTTTACTAGAGAACACACTGGTCATAGTAATAACCTTGTTCCAACAATACAAGAGACTACAAGATGCTACACATGGACATCACTAGATGGTCAATATCTAGATCGGATTGATTATATTCTTTGGAGCTGAAGATGGAGAAGCTCTATACAGTCAGCAAAAACAAGACTGGGAGCTGACTGTGGCTCGGGTTGTGAAGAACTCCTTAATGCAAAATTCAGACTTAAATTGAAGAAAGTAGGGAAAACCATTAGACCATTCAGGTATGACCTAAATCAAACCCCTTATGATTATACAATGGAAGTGACAAGTAGATTCTAGGGATTAGATCTGATAGAGTGCCTGAAAAACTATTGAGGGGGGTTTGTAACTCTGTATAGGAGGCAGTGACCAAAACTACCGTTAAGAAAAAGAAATTCAACAAGGAAAAATGGTTGCTTGAGGAGGTCTTACAAATAGCTGAGAAAAGATGTGAAAGGCAAAAAGGAGAAAGGGAAAGATATACACAGCGGAATGCAGAGTTCCAAAGAATAGCAAGGAGAGATAAGAAAGCCTTCTTAGGTGAAAAATGCAAAGAAATAGAGGAAAACAACAGAATGGGAAAGACTAGAGATCTCTTCAGAAAAATTAAAGATATCAAGTGAATATTTCAAGCAAAGATGGGCACAATAAAGGACAGAAATGGTATAGACCTAACAGGAGCAGAAGATATTAAGAAGAGGTGGCAAAAATACACAGAAGAATTATACAAAAAATATCATCATGACCCAGATAACCATGATGGTGTGATCACTCACCTAGAACCCAGACATCCTGGAATGCAAAGTCAAGTGCCCCTTAGGAAGCATCAATACAAACAAAGCTAGTGGAGGTGATGGAATTCCAGTTGAGCTATTTCAAATCCTAAAAGATGATGCTCTGAAAGTGCTGCACTCAATATGCCAGCAACTTTGGAAAACTCAGCAGTGGCCACAGGACTGGCAGAGGTCAGTTTTCATTCCAGTCCCAGATAAGGGCAATGCCAGGAAATGTTCGAACTACCACACCATTACACTCATTTCACATGCTAGCAAGGCCATGCTCAATCCTTCCATCTTGACTCCAACAGTATGTGAACTGAGAACTTCCAGATGTACAAGGTGGGTTTAGAAAAGACAGAGGAACCAGTTTAGATATTTAACTCAACTCCTTTGTATGAATCTATTAGATCACACAAAAAGCAAGAGAATTCCAGAAAAACATCTACTTCTGCTTTTTTGTTACACTAAACTCTTTGTGTGGATCACAACAAACTGTGGAAGAGTCTTAAAGACATGAGAATACCAGACCACCTTACCTACCTCCTGAGAAACATGTATGCAGGGCAAGAAGCAACAGTTAGAACTTACATGGAACAACAGACTGGTTCAAAATTGGGAAAGAAGTACATCAAGGCTGTATATTGTCACCCTGCTTATTTAGCTTCTAAGCAGATTGTATCATGTGACATATTGGGCTGGATGACTCACAAGCTAAAATCAAGATTGCCAGGAGAAATATAAATAATCTCAGATATGCAGATGACACAACCCTCATGGTAGAAAGTGAGTAGGAGTTAAAGTTCCTCTTAATGAAGTTGAAAGGGTAAAGTGTAAAAGATGGTTTAAACTCAACATTCAAAAAAATAAGATCATGGCATTCAGTACCATCATGCATGACAAACAGATTGGAAAAAGTGGAAATAGTGACAGCAATCTCTGGGAGATATTGATGAACAGGGAAGCGTGGCATGCCGCGGTCCATTAGGTTGCGAAGTGCTGGACACCACTGAGCAACTGAACAGCAACAATAACACAGGGAAAACTTTTAGATTACCATACTAATTCAGGAAACTCCAATGATGACTCAGAATATGTTAACGGTAGTGAGGAAAGAAAGAAGTAGACAAAATCAATATATATATTTATCAAGTACAAACCAATGAGCTGGTAGCCAAAAAGGAAGAAGGAAATATAAAATATCAAATCTAGGTTTCTGGTATGAATATGTGTGCTCAGTCTTGTAGCGGATAATGGTCTCAAGCTCTGAAGACACTTTGTCTGAAGATGTAAGTTTGGCTTCATTATACATGGTAGGTCAAGTTATTAGAGTGGATGAGAATGACGTGGAAGAGAAAATGAAATGAGAAGAGATCTATCTTTCAATCTTTAAGGGATGGTAATAAAAATGTTGCACTGGCAAAGGAGACTAAATAGGAATGGTTAGAAAAGCAAAAGAATTTTGTATAGAGTTATAAATGTTTTGTACATGCTGCATGCTAAGTTGCTTCAGTCCTGTCTGACTCTTTGTGACCCATGCACTGTAGCTTGGCAGGCTCCTCTCTCCATGGAATCTCCCAGGCAAGAATCCTGGAGTTGGGATTCACCTCCTCCAGGGGATCTTACTGACTCAGGGATTGAACCCATGTCTCTTATATCTCCTGCATTGTCAGGCAGGTTCTTTATCACTAGCGCCACCTGGGCATATATTTGCCTTTATCAAAGACTTTTCCTTTCATAATTTTTGTACTTCTAGTTGTAGTCTTGTCTTTTCCACTTAGAGAAGTCCCTTTAACATTTCTTGTAAGCCTTATTTAGTAGCAATGAACATTTCCAGCTTTTGTTTTCTGTAAAACTAGTTTTTATCTCTCAAATCTGAATGATGTCCTTTTCCTGAGATAGAATCATCTGAGTCATTGTAACCTGATAAAGCAAAAGGACTCAGAAAGAAAATTTGGTTGAATTCATCAATCAATCAATAAGCATTTGTCACAAGCCTGTTCTTTGCAAGCTCTGTGCTAGATGCCTATTATTCAGCAACATAAAATGTGGTGCTAGCTTGCAAGGAGCTTATGTGATAAAAGTAACAAAATTTTAACACTCACTATGTTGAGGCACTGTATAAGTTTTTTTGTGTGTGTGTGTGTTCTTTCATTTAATTAAATCTCACAGTATTCCTGTTATGGAGGCATTATTTTTGTTTTTGTCATTTGCATTTAGCAAATAAAATATTATAATGCAAGGGGCTTAAGTAACTTGGCTATGAACAAACAGCAAGTGTAAAATACAATACTAAGCTATAGGGTGTAAGAAATGAGATCTTTTGCTTTCAACTATTAGATCCACTGACTCTCTCTTTATAACTCATTGGGAAGGCAAGAAAAATAGTTAAAAAAAATATAAACAAACAAGTTAGGAGAAAAAAATGCTCTTTAATTTTCCTTTTTTAGACAACATGCTCTACTATTAAATAATACTTGTGAACTTATTAAATAGAAAAAAAAATAATAGTGAGCATCTTCAGCAGCTAGAGCTTTCCCAGTTTTAACAAAGAAGGAAAGAGATAGCTTAGTTGGTGAGAGTACAGAAGTAGATCAGCTCACTCCCTGAGAACCAGAAGTTAGATAAGTTAAAGCCATCAAATCAACTTCTCTGGCATTTATCTCCACACCAAATTTGAACACATCATCCTTAAACTACTAGAAATTTAGGAGCTAGCTAAGAAAATTATCAAAGGGCTGAGGAGAATCTCCCTAAAGAAAGCAAAGTTGAAACAACAGCTGAAGTTGTTAGAATTAATAGAAGTTAATCGGTGTTCTGTTTAGCTGAACCAACATGGATATATAAGACAACAGAGAATTCAAGTAGGTCAGGGGCAAAGCAGAGATTGTGGAGATAATAAAACTTTCCCACTTACAGATAAATGAGTTTGGATACAAAATCAGAGCAGACTGTCAAGCATGGGTGACAAAAGTTCAAAGTGTCCTGACCGGTGTCCTGGAACAGAGATAAGTAGTACAGATTTTTAGGTAGAAGCTTAATATATGAGAATCTTTAGCCAAAGATCTAAAATAAATAAAACATTTATTTAAAGTAAGCAGCTCAGTTCTAGGTGATGAACTCTATCACAGTGCCTGATAATTCAAACTTGAAGAATCAAACCCTCTAAAACAAGCACACACTGTGTATTGATTCATTCTTCCGTGCATTCAGCACATATTTGGTACCCTGTATAGCAATCACAGTGATGCACCTTATACCTGTGATAAATGTAAGGCATATGAAACAAATATGGTCTTTGCTGTAGTGAAAATTACAAAAACATGTTTTTAATTATAATTGTGATCAGCTATAAAGGAAAGTTACTGCGTATTGTAAGAATGAATTATAGAAGGAACAATCCTAGTTTATAAATTGGTAGAGAAAATTGTATAACCTGAAAGATGAGTCAATTAGCCAAGAAAATATTTGAAAAAAAATTACTGACAGAGGAAAAATAAAGTCTTAAGGTTAGGAAAAACAGGGAGATGGCCAAAGTAACTAGAATATAGTGAAGAAGGGGGAAAAAAGAACACAATGAAGCTGTAGGATTAGCTAGAGGCCAACAGGACATTATATGTTGTCTTGAAGATTTTGAATCTTATCTTAATTTTAGTTCAGGAAACACTGAACATTTTATGCCAGTAGACAATATGATGACATTGGCATATTAAAAAATCCTTTTGGGTGATCTCACTATGTATTTGGTATGGATTAGCCAGCAGCAGAGTGGATATGGAGAGCTCACCTTTAAGACTGTTTCAGTAGTTTAAGCAAGAGGTGATTACAGCTGGAACTTTGCTATTGACAATGAATACAGAAAAACATAGATGAATACAATATATAATAAGGTGGTAACAAAAAGAGTTAAAGCCATAGACTCTAGGCATAAACAGGATGATGTAGGGAGATGTCATTTACTAGGATAATAAGGAATGGAGAAGATCAGATTTGAGAGAAATATTGAGAATTCAGTTATCTAAGAGTGAGATATAACCAAGTAGAACTATGGAGTTGATGTGTTGGATTTCAGAAAAGGTATCTGGCCGAGAGACAATTTTGAGTTCATCAACATATAGGTAATCTTTCAAGTAGAAAAAGATTATATCTCCATTTCTGGAATAAATAGATGATTGATGGTAATGTTTCCTAGCACCGGGGAGAAAAAGAAAAAACAAATTTAGAGAAAGAAAGTCGAGTTTATTTGTGAACTGCCTGAGACAGATCAGTGTAAACATCAAGAGCAAAACTACCCTGCTGGGCCTGGGGTTCGGAAAAAAGATTTTGGCTGGAGATAAAGTTTAAATTCAGTATGCATTACTGTAAAGTTATTAAAGTACACAGGTAATGGTTATATTAGTTAATTATTAATGATTGTCTTTAACAACTGTCTTACAAAATTTCTGACATTTAAAATTATCTCTAAAAATGGGCTGACTCCAACAGACCACTGATTCTAAGTTACTGGAGATAATGATGTTCAGATTCCTGGCACCAAGTTAGGTTTTGACCTATAGCCCATGTCAGTGAATATTTGCCATGTCAATGAATATTTTGGCGGGAAAAAATGCTCAAGTCAATGTCAACTGGATTGAAAGTTAGATAGGTGTTCTTTGCATTCACAACTGCATTTCCCAAGCCAGACTTTTTACCCTGCTATTTCATATACCTGTTTTACTCTGTATCGTTCATACGGATTATTTTTCAAACATAATTATTACTGGCTAGACAAGAAGTTTGCATCTGATGATTTTGTACCAAGGGTCGGTCTAGAATATATGTTATTCTTATACAAAGACTTTCAATTCCTACATTGTCAATTTTCTATTTTTAATTTAAACTCTTGTATGTGTCAGTGAAGTATCATTTCATTCAGAAAGACCCTCACATCCATTTCCTACAGCTAAAATATTAACTATATTTTTAAGATACTTTATGAATGCCTCTCCAATTTCACAGGACAAATACCTGTGATAAAGTCTTTTCCAGGAAATTACAGTTGCAAGACTAAAGATAAAACTCATGAAGAAGCAAAACCTTATGCAATAACTCTATGAAGCAAATATTTTACAAGAGAACTTACTGGAATATTAATATCTTGCTATGAAATCAGGTTTTTGGTAGGAAAATAAAATGCACTGTGAAGTATTTATATGAAAAAGAACTTATACAAAATCACCTTATTAAATAAAAGTATAACATATACACTTTACATTGAACCTATGGTCAAATAAGAATGGAAAGAATGTGAATAAAAGCTTCTATCCAAGGTGTTACTTATGGGTTAAATTATTCTTTTCAAAAAGCTCAGAAATCTTAAAGACCTAAAAGTTTACATACCTTTTTTGAATAAAAGAAATTGAGACATAATGAATTTCTAGTGTCAATTATCTTGACACTAGAGATTTATTTACACCAGACTATTTCAGCAGTATTTTGCAAACATTAAAATTTGTTACTAGAGAAAAGAAACAGGGTTATACTTTAAAAATTATTTTCTAAGGTGTATGTAGAGATACATACTGGCGTGTGCACAGAGCTGTTTGGTGAATCTCATGCGACAGAACTGACTGCTGGTATCTCTGGGTTAAAGTTAAACGTGTCTTCCTTCAAGAGTATTTAATCCCTTAAAAAGGAAAACTACTCTAAAGATAACTTAAGTAAATATAATTAAATAAGGATTACTATGATTATTTGGCAGTTATACTTTTCATAGACTTAAAAAGTTTTATATTTTTCAATTATACCTGTTAGCATTAGCAGAATTCTTAATAGTTTCATTCTATATGCTGACTGAACTACAGTTGGGTAATTTGTATGAGACCTTGGGAATCATTTGAGTATATTAAGTTTTTGCAAGCTCACTGAAATATTGAGATATATTAATGGAATTAGAACTCTTTAATGTTGCATGGACAATGTCACTCAAATTTGGGGACATGTTAGGATACCTGTTCCCTATAGCTATTTTTTTTTCCTTAACTGAAAGATGTGTGCCCACTACCAGCATGATAAATAAAAGTGTCTGCAAATAAACTTCTCTGTATTCCTCTTCCCCAATAATAACCTTCTTCTTCTCCTTAGCAATAAGTACAATCCAGAATTTGATATTTATATCCAGACCTTAAGTATCATGTATCTTATATACATAAACCTTTAGGCAAAATATAATATCATATCACTTTGCTTATTTTTAAATTTTATGTAATAGAAATTATGACATATGAGTTCTGCATTTCCCCCTAGCATTAAGTATGCAAGCTCCATCTATGTTGATAATTGTAGCTTTGTTTTTTTTTCATTTCTTGGCTAATTTAAAAGAATATTGTTAAAGGAAATTACAGTGTAATAAATCTGGGCTTTGGTCATGTGAAATTTTAATTCTGTGTTATTCTTTATATCATTCTACCCTTGTGAAAGTTACTTAAAACTGTCTCAGCCTGTTTTCTTATCTACCAAAAGGGATCATAATGTCTTCCTTATAAATTATTTTAGGCATAGTTGTAAAATATGCATTTGGAGATAAGTATATAGACATATAAAATATTGTGTATTTGGAACAATAATAAATGATTTTTTCTTTTCCATATTTTAATTTTTCTTTTGTTTTTAAATAAATAGTGATTGCCAGACATACTTTTAATACAAACTCACTATTTGTTGGTCTTTGGGGACATGCAAGAGCAGAGACAGTTCTTGGAAGTGGTTCAGTGGCATTATATGGTTGAAGAGGTGTGAATTGTATACTTGGAAAATCTAAATGTGACTTCAGGCTCACTTGTTCATTGGTCATGTGACCTGATCAAATTTCTCAATCTTACTTTGAGTGGGAGGCTTCACTGGTAAGTGGAGGGAAATGCTACTTGTCTCACAAGAGCTTTTTGATGGTCAAATTAAATCAGTGTATTAAAGTACTAAGTGTGTTCTAGCCTTATTGTATGTGCTTAACACATATTAGCAGTTTTCCCTTTTGTAGTCGACTTACTAATGATGTCAAGATATTTATTTAATGTAAAGCTTTTATGTACATTTTCTTATCTACATCTCAGTGTTTCTTCCTCTATCTTCTTTTCTCTACACACTTTCAAACCTAAGTTGTTCTCTCCACTTCCATAGCTTAAACAATTCTGACCACTCCCAAACCTATTTAGTGAAGTATAGCTTCTTTAGCCAAGTGTCTAATGAAAGTTCTATGAGTATCCAATTCTTTATCAACTCTTCATCTTGTTTCCTGGTATACCTCTCTTTTGTTACATTCAGTGTTATAACCTAATTACCTCACCATCTTCTCATAACATCAGTGGTTCTTCTTTTCTTTCTTTTTTTTTTTTTTTTGGATAGAAGCAAGAGTACCCTGAGTGGCCCAAGTCTTAAAGTCTTCCATGATTTCTCCCTGTCTTTTAATCCTACTAGTCTTACCACTTTAATGTTTAAATAGTTCTAGAATATCTTTCAGAGAAGGCAATGGCACCCCACTCCAGTACTCTTGCCTGGAAAATCCATGGACAGAGGAGCCTGGTAGGCTGCAGTCCATGGGGTCGCTAAGAGTCAGACATGATTGAGCGACTTCACTTTCACTTTCCACTTTCATTCATTGGAGAAGGAAATGGCAACCCACTCCAGTGTTCTTGCCTGGAGAATCCCAGGGACGGGGGAGCCTGGTGGGCTGCTGTCTATAGGGTCGCACAGAGTCGGACACGACTGAAGCGACTTAGCAGCAGCAGCAGCAGAATATCTCTATTTCTGCTTTGTGGAGGCCCTCATCACTTCTGGTGGACTAAAATGGTATCCTATTAAACACATTCTTTTAATCTGTTACTGCATCCAATCTATCCTCCAGTCATAAAACCTAGTCATATTACTATCTTGGTGAAATCTTTAAATATCTCTTTCTCTGTTGAATAGCTTCAAAGTCCTTGACAGTATTAAAAATGTTGTATATAATCATGATTTTTAACCTTTTTTGCTATCAGATTTTGTATAATCTTGTGTCATCACCTGAAAATATATGTATTATATCCAAATTATAAAATAGATACTTAAGTTTCTCAAGCATGTCATGTGATGTCCTGTTTCTCTACAAATGCATGCTTTTCTCCTTACTAAAAATGACTTTCCCTTCAAGACAGAAATAGGAAGAAAATAAATTAATATTTCTAAAGTCCTTACTGTGTCAGAACTGTTGAGTCACATAAAGACATTGAAATATTTGAATTTGCTAATAACTCTGTGATGTCAATGAAGTTCCTATTTAGACATGAGGAAATCAAGGCAGGATTTAAACTCTCATCTGCATGACTACAAAAAATGTATTTTTAATTATTGTAGTCTAGGCCGTTTATTTAATTCTTACAAAAAGATAAAGAGATAGAGGTTTAACTTGATTTCTACATGATAAAACTCATGTTCATCAAGTATGGGTATCATGCCATGGTCACATCAATTTTTAACCCAGTAGGACCCTATGGCACCTTCCTGCAGCAGATATCTACCCCAGATTCTCAGCCTGCCTTCTGTTTGTAGAAAAGCTGTATTTTCCCAGGGCCTTCCTGAGTTACAAAAGCGTGGATCAAGGATTAATGATGGAAAAGATGTGAATCAGTTCAGTTCAGTCACTCAGTTATGTCCGACTCTTTGCAACCCCATCGACTGCAGCATGCCAGGCCTCCCTGTCCATCACCAACCCCCAGAGTTTACTCAAACTCATGTACATTGTCGGTGATGTCATCCAACCATCTCATCCTCTGTCATCCCCTTCTCCTCCTGCCCTCAATCTTTCCCAGCATCAAAGATGTGAATATATGGTGACAAGAGTAGCAGTTGAGCAGGAGTGCATGAATGCTCAATCATGTCTTTGAGACCCTATGGACTATAGCTCTCCAGGTTCCTCTGTCCATGGGATTTTACAGGTAAGAATACTGGACTGGGTTGTCATTTCCTCCTGCAAGGGATTTTCCTGACCCAGGAATCTTCCTGACCCAGGGATCGAATCATCGTGTTTCGATGTCTTCTGCATCTCCTATGCAAAAGACATAGGAAACAAGACATGTTTCCTATGTCTTCTGCATCAGCAGGTGAATTCTTTACCACTGAGCCGTGTTGTAAGTAGTTTGAGCCAGGAGAACTGGTAACAATTTAAATAATAAATCAGCCATATGGCAGTCACAGAATCTTTAGTTCTTCCCTAAGCTACCTAGGTAACAGTATCTCAAATATAATTCCTAAGTTTTTAAACAGATGCTAAAATCCCACCAAATGGGAGAAGTTAACTACTTGATGCCCATGATCTATGGGAACCTGAGGATTGATAATGTTAACCAGTGACATTGCCTGTTACCTCTTCATGTGTAAGCTGATCATATACCCTGGGACTCCTCTCCCTCAGTTTGTCTTTAAAAATGCTCCCTGAAACTCATCTGGGAGTGTAAGAGTTTTGAGCATTAGCTGCCCCAGACTCCTTGTCTGGTGCCTTACAATAAATGCTGCACTTTTCTTCACAACATCTCAGCGTTATCCTTGGATTTACTCTGCAGGGCAAGAAGACTCAAGTTCTGCTGGGTAACAAATTCAGAAAGTTTGAATATAATTTCAGATTTGTGAAACATTATAGCCCATGTAAGTTTTATTTACCACTCAGATTCTTTAAATATCACCTCTCCGTGAATCATTTCCTAATGCCCTGTGAGCAGGTGGTGAATACACAATTTCTTCTACACTCTGCCTCAGGTATAGCACTTATCCATCAGTTACTTAGCGTGTAGTCACAGCATGCTTTAGTAGTTATCTCATTTGCATACCTTAACACATATCAGAAGTGATTATAGTCATCACCCGGCATCTATGTCTTTACGTATTTTTCTCACTAAAGTATGAATATCTTGGGAGCAGTCATTATACATATTTGTCTTCCTAGCTTGTAGCACAATCCATTGCATATAGAAAGTACATAATAAATATCTTTGATTGAATGAATGTGTTATAATTAGGGGATGACTGTATTATAGTTAGGACAACTTGAGAAAAGGGGAAATAATGTCTTAAATCTTGGAAAATAAATGCAGCCTGCTCCCACTCCCCTTGAGCTCAGGAATGTGGAAACTTTGGCAGACTAAGTTATTTTCTTAATTCTACATGGCATTGTGTATTCTTAAAATGAATATAAATTATGCATTTTTCCAAATGACAGGTTAGGAGTATATCTTAATAGATATTGCAAATTTAGCTGACTAAATATGTTTTGATTTATTCACAACTTTTGATTCAATTTATTGAGCCTATTGTACATTACAGAGTTTGCTCCATATTTTATATGTATTATAAATTCTTAATATTGGAACGCCTCTAGATCTGCAAAGAGATCAAATTCATCTAAAAGAGGCACCTCTGTTTTCCATACACTTAAAAGATAGGTTAAGTGTGTTTCTTAGGCATAGTCAAGCTTCTGGAAAATGGAAATCAGTTCTTGTTACTTTCTCAGGCTTTTTCTTATCTGGGAGTACAATTGGTTGTTTTTACTCATGCGTTTCCCCTCAAGGTTTCCCCTACCCTGATTTCCTAGGAACTTACCACCTCCATAACTTTTCTTATGCCATACTTATCTCTGCTGAGTCTAATCTTGGTCTACCCTAGGTTGATGAGGTGTTTGCGTGTGTGTGTTCTCTCCCCACATTTAAAACAGTTGAATCTGAAAATTCACCAAGTAGGTCCAAAGTTATCATCATCATTTTAGATCTGGGTCTTGGAAATTTGTATGCGGGAAAAATATTGACTTTCCTCCACTCACTACAGAAGGAGAGAAGGACAAAGCTAATGCTTTTCCTATCCACCTGGTTATACGCTATTGAATCATGTCAATTCAGAGGATTTAAATTTCCAATGTTTATATTTGCAATTATTTTTGGTTTTGTCAGCAATTTATATCTCCTAAATGCTTGTACATTGTATCCTTAAATTTAAGCTAAATTTCAAAGTTTGTGATTTTCTACTAGTTTTAAATTAGACATTATCTTCATACAAAATGGCTTCTAGATGACTAAATTAATAAAACTCTTGGTGAAACTATCTGGTGTCATTTGGGGGGCTCTGAAGAACTCTGGTACCATAATTCTTTACGTCTCAGGTCAGAAAAGATTCAGTAAGAGGCACAGTGAGAGATAAGAAGTGATTTATTAGAATAGGACGCTTGTGATATTTACAAGTGGACAGGCAAGAGGGTGCCATGCCTTGAGAACTTACTGGGCTAGTTTCATAATCAAAGGAAAATGGGGAGGGTAAGAAGAACTTCATCTTTCTTGAGTAGACATCATGCTTCCATCATCAGCTTCTCCTTCAGCTTCAGCAGGGGAGTTTCCTTGTCCCTACATGGTCAAGCTAGGTCCACAAATTACTGTTTTTTAATGTGTGTAGAGAGCGTGTCCTAGTGATCATTAACTTACTGACCTCACTGGGCAGGATATGGATATCATGCCACCATTGATTTATTGTTTGGGGGCATGTCTCATGCTTCTGTCTCATGGTTTTGTTGCTAAGCAAGCCTTCTTGTTTTGTAGTTAAGCAAACATGCTTTCTTGAGTAATCATTACCTTACAGGGGTCTCATATACACACACAAACACACACACACACACACACACAAGCACACACATATATATATATATTGCTTATAATACCCTAGTGGGATTAGCTATTTATTAACTATTTAATTACCTACTTTGTCCCTTTATTCCATCCCTGTCATTGGCAGGAAATTTATCCTTAGCTATAACTTCTAAAACTTAAGTTTTAGAGATCTTTTGTATAAAAAATAAAAAATATTACTCAAATAGTATAAAATAAAGTCTACTTGTAGTTAACTTGAATTTTTTATTTTAGAAGTAATACTTAAGTACTTAAAAAAAAAAAGAAGAAGTAATATGTATTTTTAAATGTACAAATAGAATCTGAGTTGGATACAACAGAACATTGAGGAGTATGGAAGATATAATGTATATAGTAATTGGAGAGTTAATTTCTCAGACACATTTAGAATATTTTAGCATAATCTTTATCAGCTGAATATACCTATTTTTTTTCACTGGGCTAGCAAGGATTATGCTCTTCTTGCACTTGGAAGGAAAAACTATCTCCCTGACCATCCCTAAACTCCATCACTGTTGCCATCAAGGTTCCTACTGCCCTCTCAGGCTGGTATAAATTTTAACTGGTTTATTGACTGAAAGTCACCATGATCATGCCCCCTCCAAGAGTGAACTGCTCTCTGTAGTGTAATCTTTAGATGGGAAACCTTGATTATACTCTGAGAGTTATTCTTTACTCCAGTCCTGAGAATGAATTTGAAGGTTTCGCTCTGGTCTTATAAATGGCAAGGTGTGGTGAGATAGAAATATTGCCTTTTTGTGTATGTGGTACCTGTGTATATATAAAATATAAGATATATATAGTATATATATATATATATATGTGTGTGTGTGTGTGTGTATGAAAAGGCTTTGAAAAGACATGGCATTAGGCTTCTAAATAATCTTAGTAACATCTGTCCTCTATGGTGGATAAAGTTTAATTCGTTTTTACAATGAAGATACTTTGGGAAATAGATAAACATTTATTGTACATTAAATGCCTTTGCCATTTCATTTTACATGGATCTCTCATATGGTAATTTTTCCAAATACTACTGTGATATTTCAAAATGCTACCTGTGTTTTCTCTTGATGAATATTAGCATAATAAAAAGCATAATTAGCTTTAAAGCTTACTTGTTTTTTGAGGCAGTGAAAAAAGACTAGCTGAAATCATGGCATGTTCTTAGGAGCTTAAATTCTGAGAGAAAAGGCTCTCAGAACTACTGACACACCCAGTGTACAGGTGTTCAGAATCCAAAATAGTCAATGGTGATGAACAATGATGTACTCACTATGATGATTTTTTAAAAAGGAATCCTCTTCCATATTATTGAAAGAAAAATTAATTATTTTTATCTTAAAATCTTCTAAGAAGTGTTATTCAAATGAGCCCGTATAAAAATCTCCTAGAATATGACTTACAGCAATTCATCATTGTTCTTTTTTCTTAATTTTCAATTTAGCACTGTTGATTTTCCGGAAATCGTAGGAAAAAATCAACTCTATATATCGCACTTCTAATATAAAATATTCAGCCTAAATCTGCAGAAACGATGTGTTTTGAATAAAAGTAAACAGATGTTATAGCATTTCCTCAGAAGAGTCCAGTTTAAACATTCTGCAATATGCAAATGCCATCCCGTCTATGTGAGTGTTTTACCCCGGTGGATGCTGCAGGGTTGGAGGTTTCTGCCTGTGCTTTAGGTTGTAATTTTATTTGTGGAAATAAACCAATCGCGGAGCTCCAATTGTCTTAGCGATGAGGTGATCAATAGCCCATTACTGGATAGAACAGCGACTACAGGAAGTGCATTGAAGATTTTAATGCATGAATTATGCATGCGGTGGTCATTCTTTAGTCTCTGAACAGAATGACAGGGTTTGTGAAGTCGCCTCAGATAGTTTCTTGCATTAAGTGACTGCAGTGAAATGCTTAATATTTTCAGGCATAGAAGCAGCATTGACTCTAGCCAGCTGAATTTGGATGTAAATCCCCCAGCTCCCAGCACAGAATGCTTTATTTGAAACTATTGCTATGTAGCGAGCCAGCTTTACTGTCATCTAACCTGCTCTCCCCAGAAGGTTGGCTGAAGGATGGGAGCGGCTGTGCCTGCCTCTGAGGTCACAGCTTGAAGTCCTTTTAACTTGCTTTCTGCAGCAGGAGAGAAGCGTACTGTGGTGTAACTGTCGCCGCATTCATTCAAATGGACAGTTTGCAATAAATACTATACTCAGAACGACAGATAATTCAACATATGAGG
This sequence comes from Bos indicus, assembly GCF_029378745.1. NCBI lineage: Eukaryota > Metazoa > Chordata > Mammalia > Artiodactyla > Bovidae > Bos > Bos indicus. Next base: position 40,124,606 of record NC_091764.1, on the reverse strand, counting down.
TAAGTCCGAGGTTTTCCTCTAGGTTAGAAAATTGCAAGCGAAAATGTGCTGAATTCGGATAAGGATGATGCAGTGTTAGCAGGACTGACTTACACCTCAGTATTGCGATGCAGTGTCGGGATTCTCAATTGTTATGTTAATTGAAGGCTGATTTTATTCTATATTTTTGACAGTATTTGTGCCGCAGGGTATTTTATTTTGCACGCAAAAGCTTTTTAGGACTGTACCAGAGCTCAGATGTGTGTGTCTCACATAGACTGAAACCTGCAAATTGGGGAGGGGCGGCACCAGAGTATGAGTGGAATCAATAAAAATTACCTCCTGTGGAGAAGTTTTAGCAGGGCTGTGGTATTCCTTGGCTCTTATTGTTTCCTTAATGTCAGTATTTTCAAATTATGCTAAAAAATGTTGATAAACACCAAAAATGTTCACTCCTTTCCCCAGAAGCAGAGGAAAGCACTGAGGTACTGTGTTGCATACAAATGGAACAGATGGAATTAAAATAATTTGAAATAGCTTGTCCTTGAAGGAAGACCTTGTTGTCAGAAACAAAACAGTCTGACTTCTACCTGTGGTGTTCTCTTTTTTCCCTCTTGTCCAGAATGCCCTACTCCAGAAAGAATATATAGATGACAAGATTTCAAAATATATGCTCCTCCTCCATGACAAAAAAAAAAAAAAAAAAGTTTTATTTCTTTCTTGGTCTCTAAAAAATTAAGCTTATATGATTGCAGAACTCATTATATAAAAGCCAAATAAAATTTACAAAAACTCTGTAAAACTGAAAAACATAGCTCTGTATTCTGCTATATTTGCCAGTCTTTGTGAATTAAAGCTGCTTGCTTAAATACCATGAAAATATGAATAAAAATGCAAGTTATATGCACTATGAAATAAATTTTTAAACTTTTCTTTAGGGTGGGAAAATATCATTAACAAATATTCAGTAAGAAACTCTAGATATATAACGTTTTTAAAAGATGCTTTTCAATAACATTTATACTATTAGTATATACATATGTATACACATAGCATATATGTACACATATGTACACACAATATATAATTTATAAAACATAATATATGCCGTATAACATGTATGTCATATAAAGTAGATAATATAACATTATCTACTCAAGTATGTTAATTAATATTAAGTTTTAAAAAATGTGTTTTCTAAATAATCTATCAAGAACCAGTGATAGGGACTTCCCTGGTGGTCCAGTGGTTAGGACTCCAAACTTCTACTGCAGGCGCCATGGGTTCCATCCTTGGTTGGGGAACTAAGATCCCACATGCCACATGGCACGGCAAAAAAATAAATCAATAAAATAGAACCCTAAATTAAAAAAAAATCAGTGATAGATAAGGCCAACTATTTTTGCTAAGATAGGGATTATTTATTAAAAATAAAAAGGAAATATGGAGCACTGACAGCAAGATCACAGGAAAAATACCCTTTAAGCGTTTCACAGTGCATTTCAATTTTGCGACAGTGTTACTTTGTTACTTGGGTTTCCTGCCAACTGTCTGGTGGTGGTGTGGCACTTGGTTCCCAGGACTGTACAATGTGTTTAAATCTTCCAAGCTCATCTAGTTTAGGTACATAAGTACACTCACACATGGAGTGAAGCTTTTCCTTAGGGAGGGGACGAAAGGAAGGAGAGGTGTCTCCCAATGCTGAGTCATGGTATTCAGTTCTGTTTAAATGCCTTCTGGGTGAGGTCCCCCAACAGCTAGTAAAATGGAATATGAAAGAAAATGAGAAAGAATGGAGGGGACAGAAACTTAATGTATTTATAATAATAAATGTATTTAATAATGTATTTGTTGCATTGACATACTAAATTCTGAGTAACGAATATAATGGCAATGCTACTTGTTGGAGCTTGTTGAAGTGACAGAAGAAAAGCCTCCATGCTGGGTGACAAGACCATAGCAGTAAAATTAATGAGCCAACATGGGACAATTGTATAGACAAAGGGGTCCATGTAGCACTTCACTTGTGCAAATCTAAGCCTCTTTGTCATTGTTCTAGTCTCAACTCAAGCCATTATTCAGTCTCACTGAAAATATCTGATGGTTTTGATAAAGAATATTCCCTAGGTCAGAATGAGATGTGCTCAGTTCCCAATTTCCACATTAGCTGCAACTAATTTTTATAGGTTATCAATTGGGAGAAACTAGCAAGAGGTTAATGAGAATATTTGAAAATCAACCACAACATATGAGGTAAAATACCATAAATGAATTTAGGTAATGATTACCATGGCAAAGTATAATCATATTAAATTCAACTGGAAAGGAAACTGAAGATATGAAAAGGATATAATAAAAAGGAAAGAGAGAAAAATGGAATGTGAAACATCAAAAGTAAACTTTTTGAAAAGATAAATTTAATTCATAATTGATATATTTATTAATACCTCTAAAAATCAATTTATAAGATTACTGAAATATTATGATTCACTAATATAAGATTTTGTAATTTAGCTTAAAAAAGGAACTTTAAAGGTGAGTTAGTAAACTAAGAAATCAGTTGAGAAGAATATTTTAAAATGATAAGCAGACAATTTTGTTATAGGGAATAAATACATATATTAATAAGGAATGTTGACATGTACATCATAATAAATCTAAGAATAAAACTGTATCCATCTATCTATACTATATTCAGTATTGACTAAGATTGTAGAAAAGTTATGAATCCTTTATGAAAGAGTGGAAGAGTGAAAGATGAGAGATGATAGGCCCATTTTCCAAGCCTAAAACACAAATTGATTAAATCTGAGTTAATATTTATATGGTACATCATGAGAAATGCTGGGCTGGAGGAAGCACAAGCTGGAATCAAGATTGCCAGGAGAAATATCGATAACCTCAGATGTGCAGATGACACCACCCTTATGGCAGAAAGTGAAGAACTAAAAAGCCTCTTGATGAAAGTGAAAGAGGAGAGTGAAAAAGTTGGCTTAAAGCTCAACATCCAGAAAACAAAGATCATGGCATCTGGTCCCATCACTTCGTGGGAAATAGATGGGGAAACTGTGGAAACAGGGGCTGACTTTATTTTTCTGGGCTCCAAAATCACTGCAGATGGTGACTGCAGCCATGAAATTAAAAGACGCTTACTCCTTGGAAGGAAAGTTATGACCAACCTAGATAGCATATTCAAAAGCAGAGACATTACTTTGTCAACAAAATTATATCTAGTCAAGGCTATGGTTTTTCCAGTAGTCATGTATGGATGTGAAAGTTGGACTATAAAGAAAGCTGAGCGCCGAAGAATTGATGCTTTTGAACTGTGGTGTTGGCGAAGACTCTTGAGAGTCCCTTGGACTGCAAGGAGATCCAACCAGTCCATCCTAAAGGAGATCAGTCCTGGGTGTTCATTGGTAGGACTGATTTTGAAGCTGGAATTCCAATACTTTGGCCACCTGATGCGAAGAGCTGACTCATTTGATAAGACTCTGATGCTGGGAAAGATTGAGGGCAGGAGAAGGGGACAACAGAAGATGAGATGGTTGGATGACATCACCGAGTCAATGGACATGGGTTTGGGTGAACTCTGGGAGTTGGTGATGGACAGTGAGGCCTGGCGTGCTGCGATTTCATGGAGTCGCAAAGAGTCGGACATGACTGAGCAACTGAACTGAACTGAATTTAATCCTCTGTAGGTTTCTTTAATATCTAGAAAGGTATTAATAACTTTTAATACACAGAAAAGTTTTTCAAATATAAATTTATAACAATGATACCGATATTTCATATTCTTTTCTCTTCCATTGGATAAAATGATAAAATTAGTTCCTCCTTAAAATATTTTCCCTAAGAAATTATAGCTTATGAAGCGCTTTCCTTTTATATATTCTTTTAGGAGCTGACTCCAATGGTTGTGTCATTTTAACATAGCTTCATGCATTTTTCACCAATTTATTTCCTCTGATTATAAATTAACATTTTACCCATTTACCCCATTATTTATTGTTTCTTAATCACTTTTAACCATACAAGACAACTCAGTGCAATGAAGAAACATTTATTAAGGTCTTCTTGTGTGCTTTTGCTCAATACTTGCGTTAGATGCAGAAAAAGATGAAGGGCTAGGCGTTCAGTAAAACAAATAATTCAAATGCAGGGAAAAAATTAGAGCATGGCACCAGCCCAAAAATATTTTGTTAAATGTTTCAGTGTCACAGGAGAAAGGAAGAACTAGGCTCAGAATTTTTAAATGGAGTCCAAGAGAATAATATCCATAAACATATGGAAATGAAAATTAATACTATATATTCTTGTGTCAGGACTGAAATAGAGGCATTGGATAGATAGAACTGAAAATAAACAAGGTGGGAGCTGGTTATTAAGACTTTAACCAGCAGAATAAAAATTTTAGACATAGACCTAACAATCATTGGGCAGGACACTCACAGATATCATTTAATCATACTGGAGGCATTCAATGCTAAAGATATTTCTCAACCTCTGAATCAGATGAATTCTCAACTTTTCTTATTAATGGTTGCTAATCCTGAATTAAATATTATATTAACTATACATTTTTATCTGTATTCTAATGCTTTGCCTTGCTGACCCTGGAGGGGCTTTGCCTCCCAAATTGAGCCCATAATGGGAGTTAGTAAGCCATTGGCCCTCAAATTCCCTTTTCAAGTACAAACCCATCATTCCAAAGTCCTGCCTTCAACCACCCTCTTTATTAGAGTTCTCACATCTAGCCACTTCTTTCTTCCTAATTGTTCCAGCAAGGAATACTTAGAGCAGACCACTAAGTACAGCCACAAATGCCCCAGTGAAAGTAAGTTACTCAGTTGTGTCCAACTCTTTGCGACCCCATGGACTATACAGTCCATGGAATTCTCCAGGCCAGAATACTGGAGTGGGTAGCCTTTCCCCTCTCCAGGGGATCTTCCCAACCCAGGGATGGAACCCAGGTCTCCCACATTGCAGGTGGATTCTTTGCCAGCTGAGCCACAAGGGAAGCCCACAATGCCCCAGGGCTTTCTGAAATAATTCAAACCAGCCAATCCCACATCCACTCTTATCTTGCATCCTTACTGAGAAAAGCATAATACTATAAAGGCTCATGCCCACTGTTGCCCTTCTCCTACTGCCTTCTGACCAAACCCTCATTATTCCCACAATTCCCTGTATGTCTCCAGGCATATGCTGCCTTCTTGGGATTTGTAAATGTAACAAGCTATTTTTTCCAATGACTATCATCACCAGATCTGTTGGCTTTACCATACCTAGGTAATAATAAAATTTATTAAAACAACTTGAAAAAAATGAACATCTTTAATGTTAATTGACATCTATAGAAGTATTGTACTCCTAGTGTTTAAAATAAATCAGTCAAGTCTTTCTCAAATCATTATCTTTTTATTAAAATGCTATATTGTTAGAGCAAGTTTGTGTGCCCAATGCACAGTGAAACCAAACAAACCAAAATGTTGGAGTTTGGAGCAGAGAAAGGTTTATTGTTGGGTGGCTTAGATGGTAAAGCGTCTGCCTACAATCTGGGAGATCTGGGTTTGATCCCTGGGTCAGGAAGATCCCCTGGAGAAGGAAATGGCAACCCACTCCAGTACTCTTGCCTGGAAAATCCCATGGACACAGGAGCCTGGCAAGCTACAGTCCATGGGGTTGAGGAGAGTCGGACACGACTGAGCGACTTCACTAGACTACACTATGCAAGGAAACAGGTGATTTATGTTCCCCCAAATCTAGAACTCCCTGAAGGGTTCAACAAAACATTTTTTTTTAATATCATAAATATATTAGCTCATAGTTCTGTAGTTGAAAGTCCAAGCACAGTTGGCTCACCTGATTCTCTGCTTGAGTGTCATAAGGCTTAAATCAAGGTGTTGGCTGGGCTACATTCCTTTCTGGAGACTATGAGGTGAATCTACCTCCAAGTTCATGCAAGATGTTGGCAGAATTCTGTTCCAGTTCTAGACTTAAAGTCCCATTTTCTTTGCTAGCTGTCAGCTGAAGGCTGTTCTCAGCTTCTGGAGGATACCCTTCCTCCATTTTGAAGGCAGCAACAGTGAGTAGCAAAGCATTTTTAAAAGCCAGGGGAGGGAGGGGGATTATAGGGATGTGATCAACTCATGCACAATTCTCTGATTTTCTGATAGTGAGATATTAATCACAGGGCAGTATCACAGGAGTTAATATTATCAATCCTCAGGGTCCAGTAGGCCTGGGGGTTATGTGCCCATGGTCATCAAGTAGTTAACATCTTCTATTTAATGAGGACAGGGAGGGGTTTCACATCTGTAAAACAACTCAGGAAATGTGCATCGGATACTGTAATCTAAGGGTACTCCAGAGAGGAGCTAAAGCAGAGTATATGCAGGAATGCCTATCTTGAAAGATCCTATACATCCTGCTCCATTACAATATTGTTTAATTTAAGGGAAATTTCTCAGTGAACCTCCTGCAAGTACAAGCTCAACTCTCTTCTAAGATGTGGTTAGAAGATGAAGGATATTATTCTAGAAATATAAGTGGACAATTCGTTTTTAGTCTCATAACAAGGTATACAGGTCTAAAGTTTTAAATATTTTCGTGAGTCTGCTTTAACTTGTTGCTATTCAGTCACTAAGTAGTGTCCAACTCTTTGTGACCCCATGGATTGCAACATGCCAGGTTTCCCTGTCCTTCACTGTCTCCTGGAGTTTGCTAAACCTCATGTCCATTGAGTCAGCAAGGTCATCCAACCATCTCATCCTCTGTCATCCTCTTCTCCTCCTGCCTTCAATATTTTCCAACATCAGGGTCTTTTCCAAAGAGTTGGGCTCTTCACATCAGGTGGCCAAGGTATTGGAGCTTCAGCATCAGTCCTTCCAGTGACTATTCAGGGTTTATTTTCTTTAGAATTGACTGGTTTGATTTCCTTGCTGTCCAAGAGACTCTCAAGAGTCTTCTCACACACTACAGCTTGAAAGCATCAGTTCTTCAGCACTCAACCTTCTTCATGGTTCAACTCTCACATCTGTACATGACTACTGGAAAAACCATCGCTTTGACTAGATAGACCTTTGTTGGCAAAGTGATTTAACTGCTTTTTAATATGCTGTTTAGATTTGTCATAGCTTCTCTTCCAAGGAGCAAGCATCTTCTAATTTCATAGCTGCAGTCACCATCCACAGGGATTTTGGAAACCAAGAAAATAAGATCTGCTACTGTTTCAATTTTTTCATAATCTATTTGCCATGAAGTGAGGGGATTGGATGCCATGATCTTCGTTTTTTGAATATTGAGTTTTAACCCAGCTTTTTCACCCTCCTTTTCACCTTCATCAAGAGGCTCCTCTTCTGTCATTATGTTGGTGGTATCACCTGCATATCTGAGGTTGTTTATACTTCTCCTAGCAATCTTGATTCCAGCTTGTGATTCATCCAGCCTGGCATTTCATATGATGTACTCTGCAGAGAAGATAAATAAGTAGGGTGACAATATACAGCCTTGATATACTCCTTTCCCAATTTGGAACCAGTCCATTGTTCCATATCTGGGTCTAACTGTTGCTTCTTGACCTGTAGATTGGTTTCTCAGGAGGCAGATAAGATGGTCTGGTATTCCCATCTCTTTAAGAATTTTCCACAGTTTGTCATGATCCACACAGTCAAAGGCTTTAGCAAAGTTAATGAATCAGAAGTAGATGTTTTTCTTGGATTCTTATGCTTTTTCTATGATCAAACGAATGTTGCCAATTTGATCTCTGGTTCTTTGCCTTCTGTAAATCTAGCTTATACATCTGGAAATTCTCAGTTCACATACTGTTGAAGTCTAGCTTGAAGGATTTTGAGCATTACCTTGCTAGCATGTGAAACAAGCATACTTGCACAGTTATTTGAACATCCTTTGGCATTGCCTTTCTTTGGGATTGGAATGAAAACTGACCTTTTCCAGTCCTGTGGCCACTGCTGAGGTTTCCAAATTTGCTGGCATACATATTGAGTGCAGCATTTCAGAGCATCATCTTTTAGGATTTGCAATAGCTCAGCTGAAATTCCATCACTCCACTAGCTTTATTCATAGTAATGCTTCCTAAGGCCCACTTGACTTCACACTCCAGGATGTCTGACTCTAGGTGTGTGGCCATACCATCAAGATTATCTAATTCATTAAAACTTCTTTTGTATAGTTCTTCTGTGTACGCTTGCCACTTCTCCTTAATATCTTCTACGTCTGTTAGATCCTTACTGTTTCTGTCCTTTATTGTACCCATCTTTGCATGACATGTTCCCTAATAGTATCTCTAATTTTCTTGAAGAAATCCCTAGTCTTTCCTATTCTATTGTTTTCCTCTATTTCTTTGCATTGTTCACTTAAGAAAGCTCTTTTTTTTTATTTGTCCTAGCTATTTGGATCTCTGCATTCAGTTGGGTATATCTTTCCCTTTCTCCTTTGCCTTTCACTTCTTTTCTCAGGTATTTGTAACTTGTAGTATGTTATATCTGCTGCATGAAAATAAGTACAAGTGTCTCAGTGGGTTAAGAATTTTCCTGCAGTGCACTAAATGCAGGAGATGGGGGTTTGTTCTCTGGTTCAAGAAGATTCCCCTGGAGGAGGGCATGACAACTCATTCCAATAATCTTTCCTGGAGAATCCCATAGATGAGAAGTCTAGCAGGCTATATTGTACAGGGTCACAAAGAGTTGGACATGACTGAAGGGACTGAGCGTGCGCACACACACACACACACACACACACACACACACACACACACACACATCAAGCAACTAAATCAATATCATAGGGAAATACCACCTTATGCTCCTTAAATGTCAAATTCTGAAACTGTAATTATCCAATGCTAGTGTTGTTTATATAACATATTTGACATTCAGTAGGCAGCTATATCAGAGAAGGCAATGGCACCCCACTCCAGTACTCTTGCCTGGAAAATCCCATGGATGGAGGAGCCTGGTGGGCTGTAGTCCATGGGGTCTTGAAGAGTCGGACATGACTGCGCAACTTCACTTTCACTTTTCACATTCATGCATTGGAGGAGGAAATGGCAACCCACTTCAGTGTTCTTGCCTGGAGAATCCCGGGGAAGGAGGAGCCTGGTGGACTGCTGTCTATGGGGTCGCACAGAGTCAGACATGACTGAAGTGACGCAGCAGCAGCAGCAGCAGCAGCAGCAGGCAGCTATATCTCATCCTAAACAAAAATATTTCTGCTACATTAAACCTAAAATATTTAATTGAACTGTCTTGAGAATGTTGCCTTTAAGAAAAGGTTGTTAGTAATCAGTGAGTGCAAATCTTTGGAATAATGACAAATGCACTTAACCACAAGACTAAGAAGAATTGAGCCATACAGAAGCAGTGTGCAGAAGAATATATATGAAAAGACATTTGTGATATATTTCATTAGTGCGCATTATTCCTTCAAAACATTATCAATGAAAGAAACTGAGAACAGTAAATAAATTTAACAGGTAGAAGAATTAAAATGTTAAGTGCATGTTTGAATGTTTTCATTTAACTTCCCTTTCTGCTCCAAGATTGTATAATTATAAATAATTATTGCCATCACAAAATCCTTTAAGAGAGAAACTTTTGATGAAATTTAGTAGAAATTTGGAGACAGTTTAGGTTGGGAACAGGTTAATAAGACACTAGTCATGCTAGCAGATGGAAGGGCAGCAAGGTAGGTGGCTGGGAGGGAATCTGGAGGCAGAGATGTGCCAGAAAGAACATAGAAATTTAAACAGATGGAAGATGATATATTAGTTGGCAACAAGAGAAGCTGGGTGACAAACAAAGAGAAATCTATTGAAGAACTGGGTGAGTAGGCAACCAAGAGGTGAATTAAGTGGACTTAAGCTAAGTAAATCAGTAAGAGGCACCCAAGTTACATAATAGATAGGTAAGAATATAGAAAACTACAAATTTTCCCTTTACTTGAACCCAGGAATTAACTTTTATTATAAATTTTAAAGTGCTTTGAAATCATGATGAACAATGATCATCTATGGAGGGACAATTTTAGGAGAAAATTCAGAGGTGCTTACTACTGAGGAAATGTATTCTGTGAAATTATCATCAATATAAAATGTATTTATTATTTTCTAGTTTTGTGTTTTCTATAATTTGAATTTGGACCTTACCTTGGAGGATTCTGTTGGAAAATAATACAGAGAGGTAATACAAGTAGAGAATAAGAACTTTAATCCCTACCAAAAAGAAGATTTGTCAGACTGTGGAAAATCTGAACATAATATTATCTTTGGAAAAAATATCTTGTGTCGTCCTTGTCTGTTGAAAGTGATAGTACCTCTGTTTCAGTGAACATAAAAAAGATGATTGCAAGTCATTTGATCTCTTCTTCATCTTTGAATTTATCTATCCTCAAATCACTATATTCTTGGACGATTATTCATACTTAACAACACTTGATAAAATTATGTAAAATAGTTAGGTAATTTAAAATTATATCTGTCATTACATATTAACATAAAGTGCAGTACATAGTAGCATTTGGATGAGAATCTTTACTTTATGGCTATCTTGATTGATTTTCAGATAGATACATGGGTTCTACATGGAGAGACACTATCATTTGAAATTTTTTTTTGCTTGTTTTAATAATTCTTTATTTTTTATTGAAATAGAGTTGATTTACAATGTTTCAGGTGTATTGCATAGTGATTCAGTTTTATATATACACATAGGTGATTGACAGATAGATCTAGATATTCTTTTTCATATTCTTTTCCACTATAGGTTATTACAAGACACTGAATATAGTTCCCTGTATTTTTTTAATTAATTTATTTATTTTAATTAGAGACTAATTACTTTACACTATTGTAGTGTTTTTTGCCATACAGTGACATGGATCAGCCATGGGTGTACATGTATCCCCCGATTCTGAATATCCTCCCATCTCCCTTCCTATCCCATCCCTCATTATCATCCCAGTGCACTGGCCCTGAGTGCCCTGTCTCATGCATCGAACCTGGACTGATGATCTATTTCACATATGGTAATATACATGTTTCAATGCTATTCTCTCATCATTTGACAGATTTTAAACATGAATTAACTCCACTCTTGTCTTTGTTCTTCAATCTAACCTATAAATTTATTTTTTTCTGATACATCAGCTATATTTCTCAGGCCAATTTATTGCTCTCTATTTTACTCATCAAAGCCCTATGCCACTGTGCCTAAATCTTTTATGTTTATTTCCAGCATAATTATTTATAAAATATTTTAATTTCAATTAATCCCGCTCACAGAAACAAGGGCCATTTATCAACGGTTGTCGGGACTGTATGAATTTTCAAGTGATACATTTAGTTGCCACTTTAATCCCTTGAATTATTTTGAGTCCAAAGCTAATAGCAGTATCTTCCCAAGTTCTAAGTGCCCACTTTATGTGTGTGTGTGTACAAACACACAAAATTCTCTTGAACTGAAGAAGCATAATTGGCAAATCTTGCACATATGTTAGCCACTTATGCTAGACTTTAGGGATACAAAGACGAGTATAACATGAACTGTCCCATCAAAGAGTTTATATTCATGTAGAATAAATACATTTATATATACCAGATACTATGGTACAATCTAACTGATGGACCGATGTTATATTCATGGGTAATAGACATGTATATCATCCTACATGATTGTGAATCTGTTAGATCAGGGACCACATTTATTAATTCAGCAAATGTTTATTAAGCCCATTCTAATATACAAAGGGAAATATATTGCTTGTTTCCATGAAAAAGTTGTCTATTAAAAGGAGGAGGGAAGATAACAGAAAGTTTACTGGATAAAGTTAATTCTTGTAAAGATATAAGTACTCTTTGGAAAAGACCCTGATGCTGGAAAAAATTGAGGGCAATAGGAGAAGCAGGTGATAGAGGATGAGATGATTGAATAGCATCACTAACTCATTGGATACGAGTTTGAGAAAACTTTAGGAGACAGTGAAGGACAGAGAAACCTGGTGTGCTGTAGTTCATGGGGTCACAAAGAATCAGACACAACTTAGCTACTGAACAACAACAACAAGCAGGTATAATAAGTGCATATAAACCAGGCTCTAGCAAAATGAGGGGTGAGCATCAAGGATAACTTCCTTAATGAGGCAGATAACGGATACTTAAAAAAAAGGTTTAAAATATTTGTAAAATGTTTTTTTCAGTGTAGTTGTGAAACATGGTGATGACTGTAAACTTCAGAGGTCTGCACTGAAAGAGGGGAGATAGTTCATAAACACAGCTTGAAAGGAAAAGGTTTGTGCTGAGATCATGCTTAAATAAATAATGTCATTTAACCCTCTCTAGAAGAAAAAGTAAGAGAGTTCCAGAAAAACATCTATTTCTGCTTTATTGACTATGCCAAAGCCTTTGACTGTGTGGATCACAATAAGCTGTGGAAAATTCTGAAAGAGATGGGAATACGAGACCACCTAACTGGCCTCTTGAGAAACCTATATGCAGGTCAGCAAGCAACAGTTAGACCTGGACACAGAACAACAGACTGGTTCCAAATAGGAAAAGGAGTATGTCAAAGCTGTATATTGTCACCCTGCTTATTTAACTTATATGCAGAGTACATCATGAGAAATGCTGGGCTGGATGAAGCACAAGCTGGAATCAAGATTGCCGGGAGAAATATCAATCACCTCAGATATGTAGATGACACCACCCTTATGGCAGAAAGTGAAGAGGAACTAAGAAGCCTTTTGATGAAAGTGAAAGAGAAGAGTAAAAAATTTGGCTTAAGGCTCAATATTCAGAAAACTAAGATCATGGCATCTGGTCCCATCACTTCATGGGATATAGATGGGGAAACAGTGGAAACAGTGTCAGACTTTGTTTTTTGGGGCTCCAAAATCACTGCAGATGGTGATTGCAGCCATGAAATTAAAAGACACTTACTCCTTGGAAGGAAAGTTATGACCAACCTAGATAGCATATTCAAAAGCAGAGACATTACTTTGCCAACAAAGGTCAATCTAGTCAAGGCTATGGTTTTTCCAGTAGGCATGCATGGATGTAAGAGTTGGACTGTGAAGAAAGCTGAGCAGTGAAGAATTGATGCTTTTGCACTGTGGTGTTGGAGAAGACTCTTGAGAGTCCCTTGGACTGCAAGGAGATCCAACCAGTCCATTGTGAAGGAGATCAGCCCTGGGATTTCTTTGGAAGGAATGATGCTAAAGCTGAAACTCCAGTACTTTGGCCACCTCATGAGAAGAGTTGACTCATCGGAAAAGATTCTGATGCTGGGAGGGATTAGGGGCAGGAGGAGAAGGGGATGACAGAAGATGAGATGGCTGGATGGCATCACCGACTCAATGGACGTGAGTTTGAGTGAACTCCGGGAGTTGGTGATGGACAGGGAGGCCTGGTGTGCTGCAATTTATGGAGTCACAAAGCATTGGACACGACTGAGTGACTGAACTGAACTGAGAAGACTATGAGATCTTCACTTTGAAGGTGGGAAAACTGGGAGTTGGAGATTACTAAAACTCTAACTTCAAGAATAGGAGATTAAAGCTTCTCCTCTATATCCTCATAATTTTACTAACTCTTTTTGGCACTCTAAAAGAATCTTCAAATGTCGATACTCATATATAAACAATGACATTTGAACCTCTATGTTCATATGTTTGTTCATCTTTCTTTCATTTTAATTAAAATGGGCATAATGGAGGCAGTGTAAAATTTAAAATTAATTTTTATTTTGATTTACTAATAATAGAGGAAAATCAACTTTAATTTGAAAAAGAAACCATCTGTAAATATCAGATCAGATCAGTCGCTCAGTCGTGTCCAACTCTTTGCAACCCCATGAATCGCAGCACGCCAGGATTCCTGTCCATCACCAACTCCCGGAGTTCACTCAGACTTATGTCCATCGAGTCAGTGATGCCATCCAGCCATCTCATCCTCTGTCATCCCCTTCTCCTCTTGCCCCCAATCCCTCCAAGCATCAGAGTCTTTTCCAATGAGTCAACTCTTCACATGAGGTAGCCAAAGTACTGGAGTTTCAGCTTTAGCATCATTCCTTCCAAAGAAATCCCAGGGCTGATCTCCCTCACAGTGGACTGGTTGGATCTCCTTGCAGTCCAAGGGACTCTCAAGAGTCTTCTGAAACACCACAGTGCAAAAGCATCAATTCTTCAGCACTCAGCCTTCTTCACAGTCCAACTCTCACATCCATACCTGACCACAGGAAAAACCATAGCCTTGACTAGACAAACCTTTGTTGACAAAGTAATGTCTCTGCTTTTGAATATGCTATCTAGGTTGGTCATAACTTTACTTCCAAGGAGTAAGCGTCTTTTAATTTCATGGCTGCAGTCACCATCTGCAATGATTTTGGAGCCCAGAAAAATAAAGTCTGCCACTGTTTCCACTGTTTCCCCATCTACTTCCCATGAAGTGATGGAACTAGATGCCATGATCTTCGTTTTCTGAATGTTGAGCTTCAAGCCAACTTTTTCACTCTCCACTTTCACTTTCATCAAGAGGCTTTTGAGTTCCTCTTCACTTTCTGCCATAAGGGTGGTGTCATCTGCATCTGAGGTTATTGATATTTCTCCCGGCAATCTTGATTCCAGCTTGTTTCTTCCAGTCCAGCGTTTCTCATGATGTACTCTGCATATAAGTTAAATAAACAGGGTGACAATATACAAAGGTCACTTTGCTCAAGTATCCAAAATCTGACTAATGGATAAGGAAAAAAATACTGTTTGAAGAAATACATAAATTTTACAAGACATCCAATACATGTACTCAGCTTTTTACTGAGTAGTCTGATGACTAATGTTTTCAATAAATTTATATTAATTAGTTCATTATTGATTTCTCTAAAAATAAATTAATGATAAGAGTAATTTTTAAATTCTTTTGTTGGGAGATATGATTTTATTTATTTATTTATTTTAAATATAAATTTATTTATTTTATTTGGAGTTTAATTACTTTACAATATTGTATTGGTTTTGCCATACATCAGCATGAATCCACCATAGGTATACACATGTTCCCCATCCTGAACCCCCCTCCCTGCTCCCTCCCTGTACCATCCCTCTGGGTTGTCCCAGTGCACCAGCCCCAAGCATCCAGTATCATGCATCGAACCTAGACTGGTGACTCATTTCATATATGACATTATACATGTTTCAATGCCACTCTCCCAAATCATCCCACCCTCTCCCTCTCCCACAGAGTCCAAAAGACTGTTCTATACATCTGTGTCTCTTTTGCTGTCTCACATACATTGCCATCTTTCTAAATTCCATGTATATGCATTAGTATACTGCATTGGTGTTTTTCTTTCTGGCTTACTTCAGTCTGTATAATAGGCTCCAGTTTCATCCACCTCATTAGAACTAATTCAAATGTATTCTTTTTAATGGCTGTGTAATACTCCATTGTGTATATGTACCACAGCTTTCTTATCCATTCACCTGCTGATGGACATCTAGGTTGCTTCCATGTCCTGGCTATTATAAACAGTGCTGTGATGAACATTGAGGTACACGTGTCTCTTTCAATTCTGGTTTCCTCGGTGTGTATGCCCAGCAGTGGGATTGCTGGATCATAAGGCAGTTCTATTTCCAGTTTTTTAAGGAATCTCTACACTGTTCTCCATAGTGGCTGTACTAGTTTGCATTCCCACCAACAGTGTAAGAGGGTTCCCTTTTCTCCACACCCTCTCCAGCATTTATTGCTTGTAGACTTTTGAATCGAAGCCATTCTGACTGGTGTGAAATGGTACCTCATAGTGGTTTTGATTTGCATTTCTCTGATAATGAGTAATGTTGAGCATCTTTTCATGTGTTTGTTAGCCATCTGTATGTCTTCTTTGGAGAAATGTCTATTTAGTTCTTTGGCCCATTTTTTGATTGGGTTGTTTATTTTTCTGGAGTTGAGCTGCAAGAGTTGCTTGTATATTTTTGAGATTAGTTGTTTGTCAGTTGCTTCATTTGCTATTATTTTCTCCCATTCTGAAGGCTGTCTTTTCACCTTGCTTATAGTTTCCTTTGTGGTGCAGAAGCTTTTAAGTTTAATTAGGTCCCATTTGTTTATTTTTGCTTTTATTTCCAATATTCTGAGAGGTAGGTCATAGAGGATCCTGCTATGATGTATGTTGGAGAGTGTTTTGCCTATGTTCTCCTCTAGTTTCTGGTCTTACATTTAGATCTTTAATCCATTTTGAGTTTATTTTTGTGTATGGTGTTAGAAAGTGGTCTAGTTTCATTCTTTTACAAGTGGTTGACCAGTTTTCCCAGCACCACTTGTTAAAGAGATTGTCTTTAATCCATTGTATATTCTTGCCTCCTTTGTCAAAGATAAGGTGTCCATATTTGATTGGATTTATCTCTGGGCTTTCTATTTTGTTCTATTAATCTATATTTCTGTCTTTGTGCCAGTACCATACTGTCTTGATGACTGTGACTTTGTAGTAGAGCCTGAAGTCAGGCAGGTTGATTCCTCCATGTCTGTTCTTCTTTCTCAAGATTGCTTTGGCTATTCGAGGTTTTTTGTATTTCCATACAAATTGTGAAATTATTTGTTCTAGCTATGTGAAAAATATCATTGGTAACTTGATAGGGATTGCATTGAATCTATACATTGCTTTGGGTAGTATACTCATTTTCACTACATTGATTCTTCTGATCCATGAACATGGTGTATTTCTCCATCTATTAATGTCCTCTTTGATTTCTTTCACCAGTGTTTTATAGTTTTCTATATGTAAGTCTTTAGTTTCTTTAAGTAGATATATTCTTAAGTATTTTATTCTCTTTGTTGCAATGGTGAATGGAATTGTTTCCTTAATTTCTCTTTGTTTTCTCATTATTAGTGTATAGGAATGCAAGGGATTTCTGTGTGCTGATTTTATATCCTGCAACTGTACTATATTCATTGATTAGCTCTAGTAATTTTGTGGTGGAGTCTTTAGGGTTTTCTATGTAGAGGATCATGTCATCTGCAAACAGTGAGAATTTTACTTCTTCTTTTCCAATTTGGATTCCTTTTATTTCTTTTTCTGCTCTGATTGCTGTGGCCAAAACTTCCAAAACTATGTTGAATAGTAATGGTGAAAGATATGCTTTTAGAACCTTTTTCTCCTTACCTCCTTCAGGAGGAAAACTGATATTAACCAGGGGAGTCTTCTGTATATGAGTGAAAAATAGAAAGGGCACATGCATTCCCAGTGTCTAGTACAGTGCCATGAACAAAGTGGGTGTTCAATAAGTCTGTATATAATGAATATTCACATGAATTACTGTTACCACATTTTATTAGTTCTAAGACACTATTGTTTAAGTCACACTATCAAATGAATAGATTTTGAGTAGAACGTTTGTTATGTTAATTGTACATATCAAATGCAAGATGAATCTTGTAGTAGTAGATATTTTCTTCTTTTCTTTGAATTTTGGTTGATTTATAATATTATACTAGTTTCAGTAGTAAAACATAGTGATATTTTTATAGATTATTCTTTTAATAACTTCATTACTCATGTGAAAACTTCATTTAAAGCTATTGCAAAATAGTGTCAAAGATCAAACTAGTTAAGAAAAAGAGATTTTTGGGAAGGATATGACATCATGTGACTCTAGGCTGTACAAGTAAATGATAGGAAGGATGAGTTGGGATGTAGCTGGACCTAAAATATGACTGTAGCTGGAGATTTGATTGTCATGTCAAAAATGCCAACCTCTCAGAGAGATCAATTTTGATATATGCCTTAGGGAACATGTCCTTAGGGAACTACCAGGATTTAGTTATCTTTCCAACTCGAAGCCCCTTCCTTACCACTTCTACCAATCAGTGAGTGTATTTTATAGTAATTTTTTACAAAGACTGTTGAAATGGCAAGTTCAGGTGATTGGAATGAACAGAATTTTTTTTTCCCCATTGTTAATTAGAAAATTAATGTAAAAACATTTGGTGATTTAAAACTTCAACAAATATTCTGTCAAGAAAACATGCTGTGGCTATTTTAAGAAAAGAAAAATTTTGTCTTATGCAGATGTTGTTATGTCAACAGTAGGCATAAAAATAATGAAAATATTTTAAATTATTTTAAATAATTTTAAATTATATTCAACATATTTTCAGACTCTGTGGGAACATTTGTTCTGATTATGTCCATATCCCCAGCATTTAGCACATTGCCTGATATATTGTGAATAGTTTGTGAATATTTATCATTAATGTATTGATAATAAGGTCTTCTTTACTCACATAATTAATTCATAATAGTAATAGTGAAATGGACTATAGTTAGACAGTAGAAATGTTGTGTGCTGTGCTTAGTCACTCAGTCATGTCTGACTCTTTGTGACTGCGTGGACTGTTGCCTGCCAGGCTCTTTCTGTCCATTTGGATTCTCCAGGCAAAAATATTAGAGAGGGTTGCCATGCTCTCCTCCAGCAGATCTTCCCAACCCAGGACTCGAACGCAGGTCTCCCACATTGCATAGTTAAAACATCAGTGAGTGGATTCCATTACATATTCATAGCTATATAAACATATTATAATGTTAATAACTATGATAATAGAGCCACTATGGCTTCCCAGTTGGCTCAGTGGTAAAGAATCCACTTGCCAACACAGGAGATCCAGGCAATGAGGGTTGAATCCTTGAGTCAGAAAGACTCCCTAGAGGAGGAAATGGCCACTCACTCCAGTATTCCTGCCTGGAAAATCCTATGGACAAAGGAGCCTAGAAGACTATAGTCCATGGGGTCACAAAGAGTTGGACATGACTCAGTGATGGAGCTATAATAATTGACAAAATATATAAAACTGTATATTTAGAAATAAGTGACCTACAACATAACCAGAGATCCAAGCCAAAAAGAATGTGTCTTGTTGACTCTGGCTTTATATCATTTATTAAAGATGACCTGAAATTGTGCATTTTTCTTTGGAACTTAAGATGTTGAGTACATAATAAAATTCTTAGGGGAGTAAGACTAAGCAGAAATAATAACAAAGATATTGAGAGAACTGGTTATTTGTGCCAGAACACTCAGCTAGAAGAGAGAAAACATGGCCAAATGTTTACATGGATATATTTGGATGAGACCTTTGCAGAAGAGCATGAATGCCAAATTCTGTTGATTTTTAAATAAATGACATATTTTAATCATTTCTGGAGGAAAAAAGAAAATTCTTTAGCACAGTGATTATTCTGAAGTTGCTATGTGCAAACAATAATAAATCTAGTAATTTTCTTTTTTTTTATTGCAGTAGAATATAGCTCTCACCTATGGAAATGTTAACTCCTATAAATTAATGCCTCCTTTTATTTAGATTTAACTTAAATAGATGCTTCATACAGTAATGAAGAAAATATTTTTAGTAATCCAAAAGGAAGATTATTTAGAATTTGTCTATCTTGTCCCTCATCTAAGATAACATGAAATTATAGAAGAGTTCATATAATAATGGTGACTAATCCTTAATTTTTGCAGCTGAAAACTGAGTTTCTAATGATTGAATTTTACAGTTTAACAGCCTTCTATTCAGACATACCTACCTATAGAAAAACAAGCTTCAAAGCATACATGGTTAAAAATTCAAAAATAATAAAAAAAACTTCAGCAATTTTCCCCTTAATTATAGAATTCTTAATTCAGATGTAATGTTCCTCATGAAATTAATTTCTTAGCTCAGTGGAAATTTTTTTTAATGAATTGCTTTTGCGACTTTAAATTATCTATCTAAAGAATGATTCTTAAGAAAATAAATTTCAATGAAAGAAAACTCCTTCTCTGTGATTCAAAACATGTCAAACTCTTAGATCTTAGCCACAGAGCTATAATGTTGGAAGATATCATTCATGAGCATTGACAAGGAAATGGGCACCCCTTGAGACATGCTAAATATCAATATAAACTTAATTCTTCCTTAAAAGAGCTAGTCATGCATCAATTGATGTGCTGAAATAAGTGTTATATTTATATGACTTAAAAACAAAACTTTCTGTAGTTTATAACTGAGGAAGAAACACGAGTAAATGTGTTAAAGTTGAAATAGAGGTTGTATGAATTTCTATTGCTCATATGGGAGGCTGGTTAGGATTAAATTGGCCCAGCAAAATATAGAAATGTTATAGATGCTACATGGAGAAAAATAATGACAATCATAGTGCCTAACAATGAGTAAAATAGGGAGAATAAAGAGCACAAATTTGTTAAAATTGCCTGTAGATATTACTACCTGTTTCAAAGTAAAATTACTTTTTTAATGTGTTTTGTTGACAGAATAACATATAACTTAAAGAGAGAAATGGGTATACCAACATGCACATTTATTTAAATGTTATCATTGGAATAACAATAAATATTTAAAATGTGTTAATAAAATCCAACATTTTATTTTTGCATAAAAATTATATCTTTGTCATATATGTGTCAATATAGGTGATTAGTTTTTTAAAAAAACTTAGTATTGAGTCTTTGTGCAATGCATAATTGTGTATGAGACAAATTACAAAGAAATATAGCTACCTATTTATTACTTTGTTAAGAATAGAGTGGCTAAACTTGAGTTCTAAAGAAACACATCAAAAGTGCATTTGAGTAGAATGGAAATCAAGTATTCCAAATAGGCAGTCAAAATAATTCTACACGGATTGAGTTAACTGGGGAAACTGAATTATGTGATAGTTTTATAGCCCTATCTAAATAACATGAATTCAGCAAATAAATCAATGGAAAAGATCCACTATATAGATGATAGAAGAGATTACTTTAGCACTGGCACTGTAATAGAAGTTAGAAAAATGTATGGATATTTTATAATTGATATAAAATGAGAGTGAATCTACCAATAATTGACCAAAAAAAAAGAGAAAAGATTGGGAGTGAGAATGTTAACAACTCAAATTCAAATGCTTCCAATTAAGTTTCCTTATAAATTTAAATATTCACTTACTTTCTTCCTATGTATCATCCCCCCCAAAAGCAGTTTTTTCCCAATATTTATAACAAAGTAATTTAGATCTGCTAAAGCTCTCACTTTTGTTTTTTACATGCATATTTCAGAATGAAAATTGAATTTACTAGTGGCTATTCCATCTTTCATCTGTGTCACTTTCAAGCATTGAGTGACTTATTATTTATGCCAGCTAAAAATGGGAACTAAATATCATTTCAATTTTAATGTTCTCAAAGATCTTAGGGAAAAATTTAAAAGCAGTGACTTAATAATGTGAATAACAACTAGAATTATATCTTACTATTCATGTCAGAGGAACATTCCTAAAAAGGGAGCAGTAGAATTACAGCCTGAAGGAGTGAGCTGTTTCTCCAGAGCTTCTCAACTTCTCAATTCAACAGATATATTGTCATTGGAGAAGAAGCTTTATGCCTGATAGAATGAATTCATACAGCTACAATTTGACATCAGAATTTAAGATAAGAATTTGTACATGAAGAATGCATCTAATATTCTTTTAAATTATTTTTTTCACAATGACATTTCTGTAACATCAAAATTTTTCCTAGTATTCAATGTTAGAGATTTTACTTTTTATTTATTCTGCATTATAATACCATTCAATTAACAAGTAATGTCCCCTAAGCAAGTCTACATGACATCCTTCATATTGGGATCTCATTCTTCTATCACTGTGCTAAAATCTTCATTGACTATGTAAGCTGTAATAAAGTCCTTTTGGAAGTACCAAAGCATATATGATGAACAAATAAATATGTGAATAAATTATGAGAGTTAGCATATAGAGCTCACCTGTTTTGACTGAGTCAAGAGATTAAAATGCTATTTTGGAATTTATGAAAAACACTAATCTGACCACACATAGTTTTCTTTAAAAGATATTCAAATATAATACAAAGAAGAAAGAATATTTTAAAGAGGGTTTTCTGATTAACCTATATTTTTTTCAAGGCTTTTGCTGGATGTATTACATGTCTGGTAGCCAGTAAGTCTTTAGGGCTTCTTAAAGATAAAGTTCCTACTTAAGTTGTACTGAATTGAACTATATATATTTATATCATGGCTTTGTAGTACATTCAGAATCTAGAGCATCTGAAAAAGAAAAAAGATAGTAGGGACAATTATAAAGGAGAAAAATCACTTCTTTTTCTATGAGTTGCCATCTATCCATCTATACTCTTGTTCCACAAATACTAATAATTACTCTTAGTTGGGATTTATGAAAGGAAACAGAGGTAACTTTATAAATATTTTTGAAATAATTATTAATACCTAATGATGATTTGTAGTATTAAATAAAGAATTTCAAACAAATTTTCAGCCTGATTTTCAGATCATGTACAATCAAAGTAAAACAAACTCAAATTAGGAAGAACATCTCTATTTTTACCTCTGTGAGATACAGAGTACTCTCTTAGTGGGAAATATATATAAATCAGTAAAGAATCAGTCAATCAACCATTCAACTCTGCAGAGTGGTTTTAAAGTTATGTATTTGTTGATGCTTACAGCTTTTCTTCCTTGAAAGAAAAGTTATGACAAACCTAGACAACGTATTAAAAAGCAGAGACATCACTTTACCAACAAAGGTCCATATAGTCAAAGCTATGGTTTTTCCAGTAGTCATGTATGGATGTGAGAGTTGGACCATAAAGAAAGTTGAGCCCAAGAATTGATGCTTTTGAACTGTGATGTTGGAGAAGACTCTTGAGAGTCCCTTGAGTGCAAAGAGATCAAACCAGTCAATCTTAATGGAAATCAATCATGAATATTCATTGGAAGGGCTAATGTTGAAGCTGAAGCTCCAATATTTTGGTCACCTGATGACTCATTAGTAAAGACCCTAATGCTGGGAAAGAGTCAGGAGGAGAAGGGGATGACAGAAGATGTTAATGATAAGACAGTGAAGCCTGGTGTGCTGCAGTACATGGGGTCGTAGAGTTGGACACAACTGAGCAACTGAGCTGAATGGAACAACTTTAGCATTATAAGTGCTGCTTTTTCACAGGAAACTGCTCAAAGTTATGTGGCAGACTAGAGGGGAGGGGAGTTTGGGGGAGAATGGATTCATGTATAGGTATGGCTGAGTTCTTTGTTGTCCATCTGAAAACATCACAGCATTGTTGGCTGGCTATACTCCAATACAAAATTAAAAGTTTAAAAAAGAATAAAAGCTGCTCATTGATTCCTATTCAAATTAAATTGTGTTTTATACAAAAGTACCCCACAACTTGCACATTTTTTTCTGAACATTGTTTCTGTGGATGCTTTCCTATACTGTTCATTTTGAAATCAACACACAACACATCTAATTGTTCATTTCTTATTTTTAAAAGACTGTCAGCTTAAAGTTTCTGAGAACTTGTCCAGAATTATTTTTTTCTCTGAATTGATTCAATACTTTTCAACTGTTGCATTAGCTATATCTCAAACAATGTCATACAGGGCTCCCCAGAAAGAGTGCAGTAAAAGGAGGGTAAAAGAAGTGAATAGCAAATAAAGCTTTGCTTCTTTATGAATCATAAAAAAGAATGGAATTGTTAAAGCCTCCAATCTATTCCTTGATTATGCTTTGTATTTTAGAAGAAGCTTTCACATGATTCAGAAACACAGTCTGAATCAATTATTGTTCCCATTTCAGCTGACATAAAATTATCCAAAGTGATGATATCAGAATACGAGCTTGTCTGGAGTAGGTTCGTATCTAAATAAATAAGATAGATAGTTTTGTATTCTTCAGTGATCTATGAGATTATAGTTGGTACAAATATATACCAGTTGATTTGAAAGCATTTATTAATTGGAGTTAAGTAGGGACTTCCCTGGTGGCTCAGTGGTAAAGAATCCGCCTGCCACAGCAGGAGACACAAGAGCCGAAGGTTTGATCCCTGTGTCAGGAAGATCCCCTGAAGAAGGAATGGCAACTCACTCCAGTATGCTTGCCTGGAAAATCCCATGGATAAGGAGTCTGGTGGGCTGCAGTTCACGGGATTGCAGAGTTGGACATGACTTAGCAACTAAA
Organism: Bos indicus; assembly: GCF_029378745.1. Taxonomy (NCBI): domain Eukaryota; kingdom Metazoa; phylum Chordata; class Mammalia; order Artiodactyla; family Bovidae; genus Bos; species Bos indicus. Next base: position 40,100,598 of record NC_091764.1, on the reverse strand, counting down.
CAACTAAACAAATTTGTTAATGGGAGTTGTGGATGAGGCTACTAATCTTTGCAATATCACTGCATTAAACCAAAACCACAGAGAAGGCAATGGCACCCCACTTCAGTACTCTTGCCTGGAAAATCCCATGGACAGAGGAGCCTAGTAGGCTGTGGTCCATGGGGTCGCTATGAGTCGGACACGACTGAGTAAATTCACTTTCACTTTTCATTTTCATGCATTGGAGAAGGAAATGACAACCCATTCCATTGTTCTCGCCTGGAGAATCCCAGGGACGGGGGAGCCTGGTGGGCTGCCGTCTATGGGTTCACACAGAATTGGACACGACTGAAGTGACTTAGCAGCAGCAGCAGCAAACCAAAACCAGTCTCCCATTTTATTATTTTTCATTTTTAGCTTTAAAATACCCTCTCTTTTTGGCATAAGGATGATAAACTCAGTGTTAATGGTTATATCCATTTCAATTGCCTTCAACAAGAATATCTAGACCATTGATCTAGACATCATTCATCTAGATCACTTATGTAGAACATAAGAGGGAAATATTCCAGTTGGAACTCTGCTTAGGATTGTATTTATTAGGCAGTGAAACTGATTTGCTACAAAGTCATTTCCAAAAGCTTTGCATAGACTGCTCTTCAGAAAACTAATAATAGAGCAACTATATGATCAAGCAATATCAGTCCTGGGTATACAACTCCTGGGTGTATAATTCCTGGGAACAAACAAAAATACTAATTTAAAATGATACATACACCCCAGTGTTCATAACAGTACTATTTACAACAGTCAAGATATAGAGACAACCCAAGTGTCCATTGACAGATGGATGGATATATGTGTGTGTGTATGTATGTATATATGAAGTGAAGAGAAGTGAAATCGCTCAGTCATGTCCGACTCTTTGCGACCCCATGGACTGTAGCCTACTAGGCTCCTCCGTCCATGGGATTTTCCAAGCAAGAGCACTGGAGTGGATTGCCATTTCCTTCTCCAGGGAATCTTCCCGACCCAGGGATAGAACCCAGGTCTCCCGCATTATAGGCAGACTCTTTACCATCTGAGGTGCCACCAGGGAAGCCACCTATGTATATACATATGGAATGTGCACTGAGCTGCTTCAGTCGTGTCCGACTTTTGTGATCCTATTGACCATATCCCTTCAACTTCCTCTGTCCATGGGATTCTCCAGGGATTCTCCAGGGGAGAATACTGGAGTGGGTTGTGATGACCTCCTCCAGGGAATCTTCCTGACCCAGGAATCAAACCAGTGTCTCCTGCACTGCAGGCAGATCCTTTCCCACTGAGCCACTGGGGAGACCTTGTATATATGGAATATTATGCCTTTAAAAATAATGAAATTCTGCCATTTACAGCAATGTGGATGAACCTAGTGTATATGTCAGAGAAAGTCAGAAAAATGTCAGAGAAAGATAAATGCTTTATAATATCACTTTATGAAGAATCTAAAAAATAACAAATGAATATTTTAATATTAGGAAAACAGAAACTGACTCATAGCTATAAAATCAAACAAGTTTTTACTAGTGGGGAGAGGGAAGGCAGGAGGAGCAAGATAGGAGTATGGGATTAAGAGACACAAACTATTATATATAAAATAGATATGCAAGAAAGATATATGTATATAAGCACAGGAAATCACAGCCATTATTCTGTAATAATTTTAATGGAGTATAATCTGTAAAACTATCGAATGACTATGCAGTATGCCTAAAGATAATATAATATTGAAAATCAACTGTACTTGAATTTTAAAAAAATAGACTTGTATTGGGGGTGGAAATTGGAGCTTTTCAGACCAAGCTCTTAGTGAAAGGTACTAACAGAGCTTGGATGTACCTGGTGTATCAACAAATACTTTTGCAAAAACAGGACTTAGAAATAGACATGACTTGGTCTTTAATTTGCATGCATTCATTTTCACTTTTTTCTTTCCTTCTTATGCTCTTTGCTTTTCCAGTGCATTATTGATGAAAGCCCTAACAAATATGTGTGTGTGTGTGTGTATGTGCAGTGCCTGTGTGTGTGCATTTGCATGCATGTGTAAATGCTTTAAATAATATTTTACAAAAGATCAGATATTCAGATGAAAGAATGAGTCAAAAAGGAAGTTCAACATTTTGTGAGCCCCCTAGGACATGTGACTTTAACATTTCACATCTTATACTCTCTGGGGTTAGTCTTGCTACATAACTATATGATCATTTTAATTAAATTAAGCTTTAATTTGTAAAATTGTTATGTGTATGTATATATATAAATATATATGCATAAATATATATATATACATATATATATATACACACACACACACATACACACACCTTTCTCAGCTATTCCTAAGATTGGTATGAAAGATTTTTTTGTTACCATTTCATAGATGAGGAAACAGATTCAGAAAAGTTGGCTTCATAAATGCCATGAGACTGGGTAGAAATATTAAATTTTTAATCTAGGCCAACTCTATCTGGGACCACTGTTCTTTCTATACAAGGTAGGATTGTTGCTTGGTTTTCAAGCTTTTTATCACATTTCTTAGGTTTCACTTTATTTATCCAAAAATGTTTATTGATATATTGTAAATCACATCTTTTTTTGCATAATATTTTTTTCATCTCCAAATGGCACATTTCCCCCTTTTTAATACTATTAAAATTAAGATGCCACAAAAATTCATGTCATTATGACATTTTTATAAAATTTGAAATTTAATTGATAAAACAAATGTTGTAAAATAACTCAGAAGGCAGTTTTTTGTGTCCCTGTGTTTAGGTAACATAAGTAATATGTCTGCTTCCTTTCTCACTGAAAAAAATATTCTCTGCTTTTGCCTAAAAACTTCATATAAAGATTCAAATGCTATTTCATTAATTCTGTTCTTATAAGTCTCCCAAACTACTGTCAAATCATCCTTTATTAATTTTCATAACCTTCTAAATTTGTTTTTTTAAGTCACTCGGTTTCCTCCTGGAAGATAATTCTCATGAGCTTCCCAGGTAGCTCAGATGTTAAAGAATCCATCAGCAGTGTGATGACCCAGATTTGATCCCTGGGTCAGGAAGACCCCATATAGAAGTTAATGGCAATTCATTCCAGTATTCTTGCCTGGAAAATCCCATGGACAGAGGAGCCTTGCAGGATACAGTCTGTGGGGCTGCAAAGAGTTGGACACAACTGAGCGACTAACACTTTCTTTCACACAGTTTTTGAAGAGAATTTGATCTAATATCTGTCAGTTTTTCAGTGATTTCACTGAGTAGTTACTGAAGTTCTTTAATAACAGCTTGATTCGTTGCAGTATCTTTTCTCCATTGTGTTGTTGTAAACATTACTCTGTCTTCAAACTTACCTGTAGTTCATGATATCTCTGAGTACTTTTTCAGCTTAATGGGGAAAATATATGTGAAAAATTGAGTTTTAGAATTTCTTGCTGAACTTTTCTGTTTTGCCTTAACTTGTGCGTTGTGTTACAAGGGATACCAGGAGCAAAGTCAGGTTTGAAAAAAATTGAACTGTCCAAACAACTGACCCTAAGACAGGGGAAAAGCAGAGTTAGATAAGATTCCAAATGAATGCACTCATTCAGATTCAAAACAATGGTTCCGTTTTGAGTGGCAAATGAGAGTAGCCTAAGAAACTGAGTCTGAGTCCTTGTTGAATTGCCCTACCCACACAGAAAATGTTAGTAAAAAAGTAAATTGAAAGCTCAATCCAAGGCACATATGACCTCAAAACTATTTTCAACAATTAACGAATCAGAAATCACTCATGTTTATTGTCTTGTTCTGATTTCATTCATTCATCTAGTATCAATTTATTGAACACACACTATATATGAGATTCTATGCTAGGCACTAGAGCCTTAGTGCTAAATGATAGATAACTATCTTTTTTTCTGTAGATTGTCACCTAATTTAAATAAAAGTAGAAAAACTGTTGGTGGAAGTGTGGTATATTTTGAATACTAAAGGGTGAGGATTTCTTTCAAGTCAGAGCATGAGGAAATAATTAGGAGTTAGCCTTAGCCCATCTTCTCCTATTACTAGATTTGCACATTTGGTCTTGTTTTAGAAAGATACCTTTATATGTCTATAAACTTGGGTCAGAAATCAGCTGGAGAAATAAGAAAACAAAAAATACCACCATGCAAACATTTGACCATTTAAAATACGAGGATTCAAGGAGCCAAAACAAGGTAAGCAAGTAAGTTTTGGCTTCCATTATAAATTCTGTTTGTAAATCTGAAGTCATGTGCTATGCCAACAGATTAAGGGGATTTCTGACGCATAATTGGAGGACTGAGGAGTATTTTCTGACACAGCTGATTTCAGAACTGAGACCAGAGTGATGATCAGGAGTTGATTATGAAAAGGAGAAGGGCAGATGGTGGAAGGAGGGAAAGTGGAGGAAGGGAGTGAGAATGAATCAGGAAGGGGAAAGAATTTGAGAAAGGGCCCAGAGACATGAGGCTCAGATGTCTTATAGTTCAGTTTCCAGGGGATGGTGGTAAGGCAGCAGTGACAACAGTCACTGGAAAAGCTCACAAGGAAAGACAATGAGAAGCCACTGCATTGTATTAATAGTGACCTGATTGAATTTTTGTATTTAAGCACTATCATTCTGACTCCTGAGAAGGCAATGGCACCCCACTCCAGTACTCTTGCCTGGAAACTCCCGTGGATGGAGGAGCCTGGTAGGCTGCAGTCCATGGGGTCGCTAAGAGTCGGACAAGACTGAGCGACTTCACTTTGACTTTTCACCTTCATGCACTGGAGAAGGAAATAGAACCCACTCCAGTGTTCTTGCCTGGAGAATCCCAGGGACGGGGGAGCATGGTGGGCTGCCGTCTATGGGGTCACACAGGGTCAGACACGACTGAAGCGACTTAGCAGCAGCAGCAGCATTCTGACTCCAATTTTCTTTTTTTTTAATTTATTTAATTTTAATTGAAGGATAATTGCTTTATAATATTGTGCTCATTTCTGCCGTACTGGCTGAAATGTTTTGAAAATATTTTTAAGTGAGGAATGGCTGCCAAACAGGAAGAATACTAGAAGATATTGCAGTGACTTTGGTAAGAGGTAATGGTTTAGATGAGTGGTTTTCAAACCTTTTTCTTTAATTACCCCCTAAAGAATTTTTTAAAGTAAATATTCTCTCATATACTTATGAAATGACTTACAAACTCATCATAAGTTTAAACAGTTGCAAAAATGTAATTTTCAGCATATTGTAAACTTTGACATTTTAAAATAAATCTGCTGTTTCACTCCTAAATGTATTCCTTAGAGTCTGGAGAGTATTGAGATTCCATTATTATGATTATTTATTTAAAAATATTTGAAATAGATCTTGTAAAACAAGCAGTTCTCCAGACACCAGGGTATTCAAGAATTCAACTAAATTTTGGTGCTATTTCCCCTGAGATAGGATCAGATTCCAACCCTTTAATCACATTATTGGCTCCTTCAGCAATCAGTCCTCATTCTTGAAAGTGAAGTCACTCAGTCGTGTCTACTCTTTGCAACACCGTGGACTGTAGCCCACCGGCTCCTCCATCCATGGAATTCTCCAGGCAAGAATACTGGAGTGGGTTGCCATTTCCTTCTCCAGGGGATCTTCCCGACCCACTGATCAAACCCAGGTCTCCTGCATTGCAGGCAGACACTTTAACCTCTGGAGCCACCAGGGAAGCCCAATCAGTCCTCATTCTTAGATGCTTTCAAAAAGTCACCTCGTTAATGTATCAAAAGACACCTGTAATCAACACTTTGGGAATTTCAGTCGTTTGGGGAGCTATGAGCCAAGAACTGTGGAAAAAGACATGAGAAATGTATATTTTGGCCATCTGAAAAGCTAAATGTTTATTTCTTATAAAATGCAATACCATAACACTCTTTTCAAAATCAAGTGAACATAAAGGTAAAGGTTTATTTCTGTACTCAGAATTCTATTCAGTTGTTTTATATTTCTATCATTATACCAGATTACACTATATTGATTATTGTCACTTCATAGTAAATAAAATTTGGAACTGTTAATTCAACTTTCTTATTTTTTTTCACTATCTTTTGACTATTCTGGGTCTTTTGGATTTCCATATTAATTTTAGGATTGATTTGTTAAATTCTGCAAAAGCCAGATGGGATCTTGAAAGAGATCACATTCAATCTGTAGAACACTTTGGGGAATATCATATTTTAAAGTCATTAAATCTTCTGATCCACAAACACAAGATGAGCATCCTTGTTTTCGGTCTTATTTAGCTTCTTAAATGGAGAAGGCAATGGCACCCCACTCCAGTACTCTTGCTTGGGAAGTCCCATGGACGGGGGAGCCTGGTGGGCTGCAGTCCATGGGGTCGCTGAGAGTCAGACACGACTAAGCGACTTCACTTTCACCTTTCACTTTCATGCATTGGAGAAGGAAATGGCAACCTACTCTGGTGTTCTTGCCTGGAGAGTCCCAGGGATGGGGGAGCCTTGTGGGCTGCGTCTATAGGGTAGCACAGCGTCAGACACGACTGAAGCGACTTAGCAGCAGCAGCAGCTTCTTAAACAATGTTTTGTAATTTTCAATGTAAAATTTTTACACTTCTGTTAATTTATTCCTAAGTATGTTATTCTTCTACATTTATTATAAATGTAATTGTTTAAATTTCATTTTCATGAAGTTTAATTCACATTTGTATATTTATCTTGTATCTTGCAACCTTGATAAGCTCATTTATTAATTCTAGTTTTTTAGTGAATTTCTAAAGATTTTCTACATATAAGATTATGTCATTTGCAAATAGAGAAATAGAGATAGTTTTACTTCTTCCTTTACAATCTGTTTGTGAGTTGTGTGTGTGTGTGTTTAACTTCTTTGGTTGCGACTGAGCGACTGATTTGATCTGATCTGATCTGATCTGAGTAAAATATTCAACAGAGGTGACAAGAGCAGAAGACATGTTTGTCTTGTCCTTATCCCCTGATGATGCTGGGAAAGACTGAAGGCAGGAGGAGAAGGGGACAACAGAGGATGAGATGGCTGGATGGCCTCACCGACTGGATAGACATGAGTTTGAACAAGTTCTGGGAGTATTGGTGATGGGCAGGGAATCCTGGCATGCTATAGTTCATGAGGTCGCAAAGAGTTGGACATGACTGAATGCCTAAACTGAACTGAACATGAATCAAAGTCTTTCTAGTATCCAATATCATCTTCCCCACTGCTCACAATCTGACCATATACTCTTGTCTTACACTTTAGGGTGAGTTTTGAATTTTTAGCAGCATCGCCTTTTAAGGTACCATTTCTTTATTAGTCAGACATGTTAAACTATACAACAGTTATAAACAATCTTAGTATCTATTCCAACCTAAAAGCTTATTTATTCATATCACATCTTTGCAATTTGGCATATGTGGTCTCTTAGGCCACTATGTTAGGGGAAAAGATGGCTGGAGAATTTTAAGGACCAGGCTTAGAAAAAGGCCTTACCAGAAGAATCATAAGGCTCTAAACTTATAAATGCAGAAGAGAAGACCAAAAGGATAGTGCTTGTAGTCTCTGCCAAATATTAAAATATTTTGTCATCATAAAGTCAGCATGAACCTACTATTTTTACCAAAGCCTTCTTTCATGTTCCAGCACTGTCAAGCACAGAACCAACTAATTTCTCCATTAACGTTTTTATTAACAATTTATTCAGTATGCACACCATACCTAGAACAATAGAACAACTTAGAAAGCAAAAATAAGGCATATTGGAGATAAATATATAAATAATCAGGAGGTAATTCAGAATGCTAGAGGGATACAAGAAGACACAATGCTTCATTTTACTGTAGGCTGTTGGAGAAGTTCAGGTTTTAATTCTCAAAGAAAGTGACACATGAATCTTGTGTTTCTGGATAGAGAAGGCTAAAAATAATTGTTGCATAGTCAGATTTTAAACCAAAAAATCAAATTAAATTTTTGTTGTTCAGTCACTGAGTTGTGTCCAATTCTGCGACTCCATGGACTGCAGCAATCCAGGCTTCCCTGTCCTTCACTATCTCCCGGAGCTTGCTCTAACTCATGTTCAATGAGTTGGTGATGCCATCCAACCATCTCATCCTCTGTCTTCCCCTTCTCATCCTGTCTTCAGTCTTTCCCAGCATCAGGGTCTTTTCTAATGAGTCTGCTCTTCATATCAGGTGGCCAAAGAATTGGAGGTTCAGCTTCAGCATCAGTCCTTCCAATGAGTATCAAGGATTGATTTCCTTTAGGATTGACTGAGTTGATCTCCTTGCAGTCCAAGGGACTCTTCAAGAGTTTTTTCCAACAGCACAATTCAAAAGTATCAGTTCTTTGGTGCTCAGCCTTCTTTATTGTCCAACTTTCACATTGATACATGACTACTGGAAAAATCATAGCTTTGACTCTGTGGACCTTTGTTGGCAAAGTGATGTCGTTCCTGAATGAATCACCTTCTTGACTGTGCAGTTATGAATCACTTATATAAACTTAATAGTAGCTCAATGTATCTAATTATCCTATAAACCTTAAATGAATTTAAAGCATACAGAAATATATGACTGTCTTAAGAAGATCAGTAGTGAGTAGAGGTCTAGTATTTAAAATTAGCATACTCAGAATTTAATTTGCTCTAATTTGTATTTTGCTCTTTATTTTTCTGCCAAAATCTTGGCTCTCTATGCACCGAAGCTGAACAAAAATATGGAGACAGAGTTATGGAGGAGAAGGAAAGCCTGGCTTTATTTTCTCTGCCATGCAAAGGAGGAACACTGTAGGCTAGCACCTCAAGAACTGTTCCTCCCTCCCCAGGGAATTGTTATTCAGTTGCTAAGTTGTGTCCAACTCATTGCCACACCATGGACTCCAGCATGCCAGGCTTCTCTATCCTTCACTATTTCCCAGAGTTTGCTCAAGCTCAGGTGTATTGAGTACGTGATGCCATCTAACCATCTCATCCTCTGTTGCCCCCTTCTCCTCCTACCCTCAGTCTTTCCCAGTGAAGTAGAAATTGCTAGGCATTCAGTCTTGTTTTCAGTAAATATCTCAATCCATTAGCCTAATGCTATAGCCTTTGTCATGAATTCCTGGAGCGTGTCCTTGTCTGATAAATTATTAGCATTCACGTCCAGGGAAGGGCAGTAATTAACTTCTGTTCTATATGCCTGAGAATCCACCTGCAATGCAGGAGACCCTGGTTCAATTTTCTGGGTTGGGAAGATCCGCTGGAGAAGGGATAGGCTACCCAGTACAGTATTCTTGGGCTTCCCTTTTGGCTCAGCTGTAAAGAATCCTCCTGCAATGCAGGAAACCTGGGTTTGATCCCTGGGTTGAGAAGATCCCCTGGAGAAGGGAAAGGCTACCTACCCCAGTATTATGGCCTGGAGAATTCCATGGACTGTATAGTCCGTGGAGTCCCAAAGGGTTGGACAAGACTGAGCCACTTTCACTTCATTTCACTTCTATATGTCTGAGGGAAAAACAACTGGTGATCATTAATCTTAAACCCTTATGCCTGATCCATTGTAAATGGCCAAGAGGCATGAAAAAGGGTGGCAACTTAATCCGAGGACCAAGAGAAGCCATAACATGCTAAACATCTTGACCTTTAAACTGATTGGTTAAAAATGACTAGGAGCCAGTGAAAAATGCACCAATTAAAAATATAAAGACTGCTGTAGGTCCCACTTCTGGGAGACTCTTTACCCCCTCTAAATATCTATGCTGAGAGCTTTGTACTTCTCTTCTCTTTAATAAATCCTATTCACTTACAACCAAGAGTGCTTGTGTTTGTTAAGTTCATTCGTTGGCTCCATGAACAAGAACTCGGATTCCCATTTCACCAGAATCAGGGTCATTTCCAATGAGTCAGCTCCTTGCATCAGGTCACCAAAGTATTGGAGCTTCAGCTTCAGCATCAGTCCTTCTAATGAATATTCAGGGCTGATTTCCTTTAGGATTGACTGATTTGATCTCCTTTCTGTCCAAGGGACTCTCAAGACTCTTCTCTAGCACCACAATTCAAAAGCATGAATTCTTCAGTGCTCAGCCTTCTTTATGGTTCAAGTCTCTCCATGACTACTGGAAAAACCATAGCTTTGACTATACAGACCTTTATGGTCTAAGTGTTGTCTATCTCTCTCTCTCTCTCTCTCTCTCTCTTTAATATGTTGTTTAGGTTTGTGGTTATGTAGTAAGGCAGGGCTTTGTGGTGAGGATCAAGCAGTAACAGTGTTGCTTTTTTCTTCTGCAAAGTTTCAAAGGATGATATTGCTGATAAGATTAGGATGTGTGCTGGGTCTTAGGTGTTCTGGTCTCCTAATCTTGATAAGCCTCTGTGGTCCCTTTAATCTTGACTAAGGTGGTTTCCTACCTTTGCATTTCAGTCCCCTATTATGAAAAGGACATTTTTTTAGGTGTTAGTTCTAAAAGGTCTTATAGGTCTTCATAGAACCGTTCAACTTCAGCTTCTTCAGCATTACTGGTTAGGGCATAGGCTTGGATTACCGTAATACTGAATGGTTTGCCTTGGAAATGAACAGAGATACTTCTGCTGTTTTTGAGATTGCATCCAAGTACTGCATTTTGGACTCTTTTGTTGACCATGAGAAATGGCTACTCCATTTCTCCTAAGGGATTCCTGCCCACAGTAGTAGATACAATGGTCATCTGAATTAAGTTCACCCATTCCAGTCCATTTTAGTTTGCTGATTCCTATAATGTCAACGTTTACTCTTGCCATCTCCTGTTTGACTACTTCCAATTTTCCTTGATTCATGGACCTAACATTCCAGGTTCCTATGCAGTATTGCTCTTTACAGCATTGGACCTTGCTTCTATCACCAGTCATGTCCACAGCTGGGTATTGTTTTTGCTTTGGCTCCATCCCTTCATTCTTTCTGGAGTTATTTCTCCACTGATCTCCAGTAGCATACTGGGGACTTACCAACCTGGGGAGTTCCTCTTTCAGTATCCTATCATTTTGCCTTTTCATACTGTTCATGGGGTTCTCAAGGCAAGAATACTGAAGTGGTTTGCCATTCCATTCTCCAGTGGAGTACAGAATGAAGCAGGACAAAGGCTAATAGAGTTTTGCCAAGAGAACGCATTGGTCATAGCAAACACCCTCTTCCAACAACACAAGAGAAGACTCTACACGTGGACATCACCAGAAGGTCAACACTGAAATCAGATTGATTATATTCTTTGCAGCCAAAGATGGAGAAGCTCTATACAGTCAGCAAAAACAAGACTGAGAGCTGACTCTGGCTCATATCATGAACTCCTTATTGCAAAATTCAGATTTAAATTGAAAAAAGTAGGGAAAACCACTAGACCATTCAGGTATGACCTAAATCAAATCCCTTATGATTATACAGTGGAAGTGAGAAATAGATTTAAGGGACTAGATCTGACAGAGTGCCTGATGAACAATGTACGGAGATTCGTGACATTGTACAGGAGACAGGGATCAAGACCATCCCATGGAAAAGAAATGCAAAAAAGCAGAATGACTGTCTGAAGAGGCCTTACAAATAGCTGTGAAAAGAAGAGAAGCAAAAAGCAAAGGAGAAAAGGAAAGATATAAGCATCTGAATGCAGAGTTCCAAAGAATAGCAAAGAGAGATAAGAAAGTCTTCCTCAGTGATCAGTACAAAGAAATAGAGGAAAATGACAGAATGTGAAAGACTGGACATCTCTTCAAGAAAATTAGAGATACAAAGGAAACATTTCATGCAAACATGGGCTCGATAAAGGGTAGAAAATGTATGGACCTAACAGAAGCAGAAGATATTAAGAAGAGGTGGCAAGGATACACAGAAGAACTGTACAGAAAAGATCTTCACAACGAAGTTAATCACGATGGTGTGATCACTCACCTAGAGCCTGGAATGCAAAGTCAAGTGGGCCTTAGAAAGCATCACTATGAACAAAGCTAGTGGAGGTGATGGAATTCCATTTGAGCTATTTCAAATCCTGAAAGATGATGCTGTGAAAGTGCTGCACTCAATATGCCAGCAAATTTGGAAAACTCAGCAGTGGCCACAGGACTGGAAATGGTCAATTTTCATTCCAATCCCAAAGAAAGGTAATGCCAAAGAATGCTCAAACTACCGCACAATTGCACTCATCTCACACTCTAGTAAAATAATGCTCAAAATTCTCCAAGCCAGGCTTCAGCAATATGTGAACCGTGAACTTCCAGATGTTCAAGCTGGATTTAGAAAAGGCAGAGGAACCAGAGATCAAACTGCCAACATCTGCTGGATCATCGAAAAAGCAAGAGAGTTCCAGAAAAACATCTATTTCTGCTTTATTGACTATGTCAAAGCCTTTGACTGTGTGGATCACAATAAACTGTGGAAAATTCTGAAAGAGATGGGAACACCAGACCACCTGATCTGCCTCTTGAGAAATTTGTATGCAGGTCAGAAAGCAACAGTTAGAACTGGACATGGAACAACAGACTGGTTCCAAATAGGGAAAGGAGTATGTCAAGGCTGTATATTGTCACCCTGCTTAGTTAACTTATATGCAGAGTACATCATGAGAAACGCTGGGCTGGATGAAGCACAAGCTGGAATCAAGATTGCTGGGAGAAATATCAATAACCTCAGATATGCAGATGACACCACCCTTATGGCAGAAAGTGAAGAGGAACTCAAAAGCCTCTTGATGAAAGTGAAAGAGCAGAGTGAAAAAGTTGGCTTAGAGCTCAACATCCAGAAAATGAAGATCATGGCATCTGGTCCCATCACTTCATGGGAAATAGATGGGGAAACAGTGGAAACAGTGTCAGACTTTATTTTTGAGGGCTCCAAAATCACTGCAGATGGTGACTGCAGCCATGAAATTAAAAGACACTTTTTCCTTGGAAGGAAAGGTATGACCAACCTAGATAGCATATTGAAAAGCAGAGCCATTACTTTGCCAACAAAGGTCCATCTAGTCAAGGCTATGGTTTTTCCAGTGGTCATGTATGGATGTGAGAATTTGTCTGTGAAGAAAGCTGAGTGCCGAAGAATTGATGCTTTTGAACTGTGGTGTTGGAGAAGACTCTTGAGAGTCCCTTGGACTGCAAGGAGATCCAACCAGTTCATCCTAAAGGAGACCAATCCTGGGTGTTCATTGGAAGGACTGATGATGAGGCTGAAACTCCAATACTTTGGCCACCTCATGCGAAGAGTTGACTCATTGGAAAAGACCCTGATGCTGGATGGGATTGGGGGCACGAGGAGAAGGGGATGACAGAGAATGAGATGGCTGGGTGGTATCATCAACTTGATGGACATGAGTTTGGGTAAACTCCAGGAGTTGCTAATGAACAGGGAGGCCTGGCGTGCTACGATTCATGGAGTTGCAAAAACTCAGACGTGACTGAGTGACTGAACAGAACTGAACTGAAGGTGGTTTCCTGTCACCTTATCATTTCTTATCACCTCATCACCTTTATCACTTCACTGGGAGAAATATCAATAACCTCAGATTCAAGGATGACACCATCCATCCTTATGGCATAAAGTGAAGAAGAACTAAAGAGCCTCTTGATGAAAGTGAAAAAGGAGAGTGAAAACGTTGGCTTAAAACTAAACATTCAAAAAACTAAGATCATGGCATCTGGTCCCATCACTTCTTGGCAAATAGATGGGGAAACAATGGAAACAGTGAGAGACCTTGTTTTCTTGGCCTCCAAAGTCATTGCAGATGGTGACTGCAGCCATGAAATTAAAAGATGCCTGGTCCTTGGAAGAAAAGCTATGATCAACCTAGACAGCATACTAAAAAACAGAGATGTTACTTCTCTGACATAGGTCCATCTAGTCAAAGCTATGGTTTTTCCAGTAGTCATGTATGTGTTAGGTAGCTAGAATAGGAAAATGGAGCCCAAAATGGTGCTGGCTAAAAGACAAAGAAGGGAAAAGCCTACAAAAATAGGACAAAGGAGTGAGGACTTCAGGTAAAACAAACAGTCCTCCTGGCTACCCAACTTACACAGGGCAGGTTCAGGGGGAAGGAGACAAATGTATAAAAGGAGGAAGCCTAGAAGGATTGAGCCTCTCTTCTCTTGTATTTTGGGTCGGCCCACCCTCACTCCTTGAGGGAGTATTATCCTTTGTTTTTCCTAATAAAATTGAGCTGTAACACCAATTCACCTCTCACTTCAAATCTTTGCTGCGGCAAGACAGAACCAAGGGAATTAGTTGCTCCCATTTCTTACAGGCAAGAAGATGAAGCTCCAATAATTTGGCCACCTGATGCAAAGAACTGACTCATTGGAAAAGACTCTGATGCCTGGAAAGATTGAAGGCAGCGGGAGAAGGGAACGGCAGAGAATGAGATAGTTGGATGGACATGAGTTTGAGCAAGCTCCAAGAGTTGGTGATGGGCAGGGAAGCCTGCTGTTCTTCAGTCCATGGGGTTGCAAAGAGTTGGACAAGACTGAACTGAACTGAACTGAAAAAGGATTCATGGATGCTTGTCCCTTGATTAGCAACTGCTCTGCCCTTTGGAACTCAGAGGTCATGGAAGCTGGAGTCTTGCCTATAAGAAATGGGGGACAAAAAGGACTCCATGCCTAGGAGTCCATAGGGCCCTGCTCGGCTTCATTTTGTTAAATGTTCCATAATATAAGTGGATCAATGCTAGGCGCTTTATGTAAAGGGAGAGAAAAATACAGTTGGGCTTCCTAGAGCTATTTATTTACTATAATAATTTTTTCTTGGTGACATTTTGGTGGTATGTTAATGTTTGCTTTCCTGTGAGTAGAAACTCCTTTGGATTGTTTCTTAACTTCAAATATTTTGGGACTTGTAATTAAAGGCTTTGTATTTATCAGTAACTACTGGAAAAAGTATCTGCTTTGAGGAATTATAATTTTGTGAAGCTAAAGCCACAATTTATTAAGTTTTTTTTACATTCTCTTCTTTCTTGAGGTGATGCTTCCTGTTTCTTTTGTTTGTTTGTTTTTGTTTCAAATGTAATTCCTTTCTTCCAGTGCACAAGATCTTTTTGTCCATAAATGAAAATATTCATCATCATGGAAATTTTATATTAATTAGATATAGGTGGCCACTGGAATTCTAACTTTTCTTTATACAGAAGACATTGAGATTTTAATTTACAAAGTTTAGTATATAGTTCAGTCACTCAGTCGTGTCCGACTCTTTGTGACCCCATGAATTGCAGCACACCAGGCCTCCCTGTCCATTGCCAGCTCCCCAAGTTCACTCAAACTCATGTCCATCGAGCTGCTGATGCCATCCTTGACTAGATAGACCTTTGTTGGCAAAGTAATGTCTCTGCTTTTCAATATGCTATCTAGGTTGGTCATACCTTTCCTTCCAAGGAGTAAGTGTCTTTTAATTTCATGGCTGCAATCACCATCTGCAGTGATTTTGGAGCCCAGAAAAATTAAGTCTGACTCTATTTCCACTGTTTCCCCATCTATTTCCCATGAAGTGACGGGACTAGATGTCATGATCTTCGTTTTCTGAATGTTGAGCTTTAAGCCAACTTTTTCACTCTGCTCTTTCACTTTCATCAAGAGGCTTTTGCACTTTCTGCCATAAGGGTGGTGTCATCTGCATATCTGAGGTTATTGATATTTCTCCTGGCAATCTTGATTCCAGCTTGTGCTTCTTCCAGCCCAGCGTTTCTCATGATGTACTCTGCATATAAGTTAATTGGTACAGATATGTGTAATTCAAAGTAAAATTTCAAAGCAGTTTTTGTTTCAGTTTGTTAATGGGATTACAGAGTGTGTCTGTTTCTATTATTACTATCATTTGAAGAAACTTTAAAAGTTATCTACCCCATCTTCCTTTCAAAGTACTAGGTTTCATAGAGCCCCTTGATTATGTCAAGGTGCTTAGTTAGGTAAACATTGTAAAGCTCTATTATTGTGAAATCACAGACTTTAGAAACTATCTGCTGAGCCATGATCAACTGGAAAGCTGTATTTCCATTGTGTACTGTATGTAAATTATTATTGTTGTTATTGTCCAGTTGCCTAGTTGTGTCTGATTCTTTGCAACCCCATGGACTGCAGGACACCAGGTCTCCCTGTTTGCCACCATCTCCCAAAGTTTGCCCAAGTTCGTGTCCATTGCATTGGTGATATCATCCACCCATCTCATCCTCTGACACCCTCTTCTCCTGCCCTCAATCTTTCCTAGCATCAGGGACTTTTCCAATGAATTGGCTCTTTGCATAAGATGACTAAAATACTGGAGCTTCAGCTTCACCATCAATCCTTCCAACTAGTATTCAGGGTTGATTTCTCTTAAAATTTACTTGTTTGATCCCCTTTCTGTCCAAGAAACTTTCATGAGTCTTCTCCAGAACCACAGTTTGAAGACTTCAATTCTTTGACATTCTGCCTTCTTTGTGGTCCAAGTCTCACAACTATACGTGACCACTGAGAAGACCATAGTCTTGACTATGAGGACTTTTCTGGGCAAAGCAATGTCTCTGCTTTTCAAGACACTGCCTAGGTTTGTCATAGCTTTCCTGCCAAGAAACAATCATTTTCTGATTTCATGGTTGCAGTGACCATTCATAGTGATTTTAGAGCCCAAGAAGAGGAAATCTGTCACTACTTCTACTTTTTCCCCTTCTATTTGCTTATATATTGAGAATTTAAGATATTAAAAAAAAAAAAAAACTTTCTATTCCCATCTTAAGTGTGACAAGCTAAAATCTGAATGTTTTTTTTCCCCTCAAAATTCGTGTGTGGAAATCTAATTCCCAGTGTGATGGTATGTGGAGGTGAAGCATTTGAAAAGTGATTAAGTCCTAATGACTGATGTCCTCTCAAATGGAATTAGTGCCCTTATAGAAGAGGCACTAGAAAGCTCTTTTCCCTTCCACCATGTGAGGACCCAACAAAAACATCACCAGCTATGAGCCAGGAAGTGAGCTTTACCAGACACTGAGTCTGCCAGTGCCTGGATCTTGGACTTCTCAGCCTCCAGAATTGTGAGAAATAAATTTCTGTTGTTTATAAGCCACAGTCTATGGTATTCTGTTACAGCAGTCTAAATGGGCTAAGACATCATTCATCTCCAAATATTTTTCAATAATTCAACAATTCCAGTATTTTTATGCTTTTCATTACTTAAATATGCTGATACACATGAAGATATTTCCACAAATCAGTCAATCAAAGCAAAATATGTGGAACATTTCGAACCCACATTTAACTCAAATTCATTTCTTAAAATTAGGAAGGATAAACCAATATTGAGAAACCTATTATTTTCATTCATCCAATTAAGACCAGAGAGTATTCAAGTAACCAAAGATTGGTCTGCACTAAAATAAAAATTGGTAATTCAAATGTAATATCTAAAGTAAGTCAAGATATAATTCAGAGAGAATATAAATGCTGTGTAAGTGAAAACTAGAGAATCTGAGGATTGTGTAGCCGATTAAAAGAGATGTGTAATTTCTTTTTTTAATCTATCAAATTCTGAAATGTCAATAAAATGATAAATATGTCATATATTTTTACTGGTAAAATTTTTAGATTTTTCTCTGATTTGTATTATTTGTTTTCTTAATTGTTACCTTCTCCATCTTTAGCACTAATATTTTCTAAAGAATATCCACTTTCATGTTCATTTGCTGTTAGGATTAAATAAGTTAATTAGGTGGGATACTTGAGTCAGGTTGAATGCTTATTAACAGTGACCACTCAATATTTATTAAGTGATATTTAATTTATTAAGTGATACTAACTTATTAAGTGAATCCTAGACTAATGTATCTAAGTTGAATTATGTCAGTAGCTGTTTATAACTTGTCCTATTAATTTATTCTGCAAATATCTTTTTGTAAAGCACTGAGCTAGATACTGTGAGACCTGTTCACAGTAATACGACTATATCTGACCTTCAAAGGTTTATAAGCCATAGTAAAGCAAAGAGGCAACTTTTTACCTAATAGAGTTTTTGTTTTAGGTTATCACATAGCCCATATATATTTTCAACTATGTTTCCCTTTCATATTTATTGGGGCATTGCTCCTAGTCAAGTAATGTTCTTTTGAAAACCCCTGTTCAGATCTTACAATGCCAGTTGGAAATAGTAGTCATTGACACCATCATGATCTGTTATTACAAGAGCACAGATGAGTTTATTGTACTAGCCACTATCCCCACAAAGCTCTGGAGAATAGATCATAAATCATTATCTTTTCATTAGAAATGAATACACAGGGAAGAGAACAACAGTGACATAAATTCTTCAGCAGTAGGAAAAATTTAAGTTACCTTGTGTGAAAGAAGTTTTACTTTTCTTTAGTAAAGCTTGATATTTATGTTGGCTCTTGGACCTACTGCAATCATCTCTGGTATTTGCTTGGGTCGCATCCCACATCTTGGGAATCACTGTGTAGTTACATGAGAGATGGAAGCAGAGGTTCAGATCAAAGGGGTGCCTATTTTATATGACTCAGAATTAAAATAAAAACCTAGCCTGCTTGAGGTACAATAGCCAATAACAACTTCTATAAAAGCTACAAAAGGGTTAATATGAAGATGCCCAAAACAAACACTGACCTCCTCAGTAGCATCTCTCTGCTCCTCAATTCCAGGCCCTCCAAGCCCTGTACACTGCTCCAACCTCCTAGAACTACTTTCTTCTCCCTAAAAGCTGTGCCTTTTGCTCCTCTAGATGTGTTTGCACATGCTCCTGTTTTTAATTTTCCTTTTCATTTGTGCTGCCGTTGATCCCTCCTAATGCATTTCCCTCCTCCTAGTCTGAACAGCCATTGCTGGTTGTTGCCATTTACTTGTCTATGCATGTCAGTAGATTATAGATTCCATGTGAATTGAAACCGACAGTAGTGTCTTTCACCAACAGCTGTAACATAATAAGTCCTTAGTACTGTTGTGGAATGCCTAAAAGAAAAAAGGTGTCAAGGAAATAAAATTCTGGCAAATTCATAGTTTGCTTGAGTTGTGGATCTTGAGGATGGTTACTTCCTATTTAGAGATTTTTTACTATTACTGTCATTATTCATTTTACTTTCCTTCCAACATATTAAGGTCAACATTTGTGTGAAAAATTTAAAAAATTTTCTGATAATCTTGAATAAAATACTATATATATTTTATGAGTATTTTATATAATGAATAAAACACAAAATAATACAATAATAACATGTAATATTCTATAAGATTTTATCTTGGGACATTCAAATATACATTCAAATACTGAAAAAAATCTAAATAACAAAAAAAAATCTAAAATTAAATCCATTGCTGCATTCCTTTTGCATATATGCATATTTTTATAATCAGGAAGAACTATAGACCATAGAAAATATTTTATGTATAGTTTCTAAATAAATGATACTTATTATTATGTTAAGTTAATTGAAAAATCTGCAGTGGTTTTTCATTTCATATTACTCTCATGGTTTGCAAGCTAAACACAAATGAACTGTCACAGCCATTGATTATTTTGTCCCTAGGACGAGATATTGAAATTATTTTGAATTGCAAATACAAATATATACTTTGAAGATTATTATTTTTCTCATATATATACATATCCCATTGTAATTATTCAAGGAAGATGGCAAAAACAAATGAACATAAAATGACCAAGTTATGTAAAGAAGTAATTACACAAGGCAGAATCCATTTATTACAGCAAAACTGATTACACCTTGTATAAAATGCTATTTTATTGGTGGTTTTTTTCAATTCTTAGATGAAAAAAGTGAATTATGTTCTGTATTTTAATTTTCAATCTAAGACCAAACACAAAGTTACTTTAACTTCCATTTCTTGATGTAAGGGGCATGTTGATCTACAATCAGCTAGATAGATTATAAATATTCAATTTCTAAACCCAATTTTTTAAATTTCTGGGCATTATTTTTGAAGGAAGTTAATAAATCAAATTTTAGTGAGAATTCAATTATTGAGTACCTACTATGGTGGATGCTATAGCAGGGATATGTGTGGGTGAAGGAATGTCAGAGATTTGTGAGACACAGTTGCTGAATTAAGAAGCTTATTATCTGGTTATGTAAACTATACATGTGCATGCAAGAGTACACACACTTCTACATGCACAGACATGCACAAGTACAAAGTTTAATACCATTGTACATGGTCAGATCATAAAGAGTGATCTGAGTTGAAAGACTAATGAGAACTGTGACATTCTGGGTTTAAAGCTATTTTCATGTTGGGTTACACAGAACAAGAAGACAAGCAGGTAAAGATGCAAAGGAGTGATTAAACGCAGTTTCTTAAATTCCTAGTCAGTACATCCATCAGGAGGAAATAATAAAGTTAAGCCAGAAAAGCATAAAGAAGGGTACAAATCCATACTCCTACCTAAGCCCTTTTCATTTTTCTACCTGCTACCATGAATTGTATACTAGTAGTCATTCTATTGGAGAAGGCAATGGCACCCCACTCCAGTACTCTTGCTTGGAAAATCCATGGACGGAGGAGCCTGGTAGGCTGCAGTCCATGGGGTCACTAAGAGTCAGACACGACTGAGCGACTTCACTTTCACTTTTCACTTTGATGCATTGGAGAAGGAAATGGCAACCCACTCCAGTGTTCTTGCCTGGAGAATCCCAGGGACCGCGGAGCCTGGTGGGCTGCCATCTATGGAGTCGCACAGAGTCGGACACGACTGAAGCGACTTAGCAGCAGCAGTCATTCTATACTAGTAGTCATTTAGTACAGGCAATTCTATACTAAATATATTTGTAGTCATTGACAAAGTTAATGCAAAGATAGTAAGGAAGGACTTGGATCTGTTAGATAAAACAAAGCTGGAGGGCAATAACACAAGGGAAATGTGATACATTTAGGGAGTAGACTAGTGCTGAGATATGTTAGGTTCCATAAGCCTTGTAAGAAGCCCAACTTCAGTGAACATACATTGCATGACTCTGGGGTAGAGGGATATAAATTACCTTTTTTAAATGTCACTGTAGCAATCTTATGGAGAGCAGACTACAAGATGGTGAATTTGGGGTTTAGGGATTCTGGATTAGAATGGTAGCAGAGGAAAAGTGGTTGCATTGGAATATTCTGAAACTAGAGTCTAAAAGATTTGCTAATAGATCAAATTTGAAAGAAGGGAAAGAGGTAATCAATAATCATCTCTAAGTTTTGTGCCTGATCAGCTGAGTGAATAATAGCTCCATTCTTAGGAGTGATTCCCAGTGAGGGAGGAGAGGTTAAAATAATGTACACAAAAATTTAAGGTTATGTTTTGCATTTTACATTGCCAAACAGGATAGAATCAATTTGGCTAAAATTACTGAATTTAATGAAGAAAGTCATATCAACTGGCACCATTCTAAATTACTTTGAAGGTTTATCCATTATTATTATTATTTTGACTGGAAGTTGTTGGCAGTGGTTGTTTAACAAAAATATTTCAGACATTTTTTTTTCTGCTGTGTATGAATAGCAAAACATTTAGGCATACCAAAAAAAAACCTAGTTTCATAAGTGGCATTCTGTAGACGGAAGGTATTTTCATTTTTTTGCAATGTGGATTTATATTTGTTCTTTGTTCACCACTCATTGATAGGGTTAGATAATTTTTGAAATAGAATGATAGCAAGGTATTTTTAATTTTCTTGGATCCATTTCTTAAAGTTTACCTCAGAAATTATCTAGTGTGACTCTTAATTTTACAGATAAGAAAGGTATTAACCCATAAATACCAAATGAATTGGTAAAGTTACACAGGCATTTACTCAGACAGTCTAGACTAGAGTTTGATCTTTTCGGGTTGCAGTGGGGTTTTACTGTTGTTGTTTTGTCTTTTTACTCTATTGTGATATAGAAAAATTATGATAATTTTTATTACATTGAAAACATGTAGTTTGTATGAAATGTAATATATCAATATTAAGAAGAACCATTAAATACATTGATGTAGATTCCAATAAAGGCTTCCACAACATAATTGAAATGTTGCTTCTATCCTACCTTGACCATTTCTGATAAGTTCATGTTATATGCACTCAGACATTGTCTTGTTGCATATTCAAAAGCAACTTTATGAGTTTGATACTATTATTATCTCTTTTAACATATGAATAATCTTAGAGTAAGAGGGATGATAAATAGGCTAAAATGATAATTATAAGAGTCCAGTCCAGGATTTAAACTGAAGTCTCAGTTCAGTTCAGTCGCTCAGTCGTGTCCGACGTTTTGCGACCCCATGAATCGCAGCACGCCAGGCCTCCCTGTCCATCACCAACTCCCGGAGTTCACCCAGACTCACGTCCATCGAGTCAGTGATGCCATCCAGGCATCTCATCCTCTGTTGTCCCCTTCTGCTCCTGCCCCCAATCCCTCCCAGCATCAGAGTCTTTTCCAATGAGTCAACTCTTCGCATGAGGTGGCCAAAGTACTGGAGTGATACCAACTCCCTGCTCTCCACTCTGTCCTGTCATTTTTAGCTGGGAAATGAGTATAAATATCACAATAGTGTGACTTCATTCTTACAGAAAATAAATATTTTATTATTGAGACAGAAAGGGACAGGTAAGTAAGGAACATTTTCTGTAAAGAACAAAAAAATTAGGTAAAAAATAGTGCTAAAAATTCCTGTGACATGTATGAAATATTTTAAATTCATTTTTAAGAAGTGTCTCACAAATGAATTTAAAGAATTATCATTATCACATATTCCTGAAAATTTTATCAATTTAATCATCTGCTTCTTTATATATGATACACTATGAAGTATATAAAACATAATTCATGTATCAAAGAATAGTCAAAAATCTCTTTATGTTTTTCAGCTTTATTGAGATAGTCACCCGTAACATTTCATAAGACTACGGTGAAAGACACGTTGATCTGATACACTTATATATTGCAAAATGATTACCACAGTAGTGTTAGCTAACACAACTAATCACTGTAATCCTCTTTATTAAACACAACTTGGATAAAGTTTACCTTGGTTAATGTTCTGATAAGATAGGTATTTTAGAACATGATGCAAGCTCTCCACTATGGGCTTATTCTTAGAATATTTTTGAAACTAAGCATATGAAAATGAGCAATTTTTAAAATTTTTCTTAAAATTATAAAAATTTTCAATTTTGCTGCTTTCAAGCATTCATGGTAAAATTTTAGTGTTTTATATCAAAAGACATTCATAATCATATGAATAGCTTTAACTATCTTTGGGAATTCTAGGATATTTGGTCAAGGATCTTGCTTTTATTTTATTTTATTTTTTTTTTTTAAGGATCTTGCTTTTAAAACATAATACACTTTAAAAATTTAAATTTGATTTAAATTTAAAAATTAAAAAAATTAAATTAAAAAATATAGAAGTATACTATAAAATAAATAAATAAATTTAATCATTGCTAATTTTCCTGTCTTCTCCATCTTATACAAATTGTATCTCAGCTTGTCATTTTGAGCTTTAAAAGCCTACAATGGCTCTTCATCGCCCCCAGGCTAAACAACTTCCAGTAGCTGTCAACTATTGGATATTCACTATATGCTGAGCCCTTTGCAGCCACTGCTTCTACACCTCTCAACCACCTTTCTATAGAAAGAGACTGAAAAAACTAGGGCTAGGGATCAAAAATAAAATTCAAGTCTATCTAATTTCAACACCTTGAATTCTTGCCACTAGAAAATGATAGCTCACAGTAATTATATGTCTCATTTAGGGTAAATAAGAATACCTTACCGAGTTATAGGGAAAATAAAGTGAATAATCTCTTTAAAGAGCTTAGCATCTAGTATATAGTTAAATAATTAAATATCATTATTATTATAAAATACTTCAGATATACAAGAGCTATAAATATATATATCAAAGTATTTATTCAAAATGAAACTGAAAAGATAGAACATTATAAATACATTTAAACATACATGTACTCATCCACCCTCTGCAGGAGAAAGCAATGGCACCCCACTCCAGTACTCTTGCCTGGAAAATCCCAAGGACAGAGGAGCCTGGTCGGCTACAGTCCATGGGGTCGCTAGGAGTCGGACATGACTGATCGTCTTCACTTCACTTTTCACTTTCCACTTTCATGCACTGGAAAAGGAAACGGCAACCCACTCCAGTGTTCTTGCCTGGAGAATCCCAGGGACGGGGAAGCCTGGTGGGCTGCCGTCTATGGGATCGCACGGGGTCCGACAGGACTGAAGCGACGCAGCAGCAGCAGCTACCCTCTGCAGATGTAGCCATTTCTTAAATTTCAATATTTATTCTTCTTATTTATGCTTATATCCAATTACTAAAGGGGTATATATTGTTAAACAATATATGAAAATGGTTTCTCATTTTATAATGAATAAGACCAACTATATTCTGTACTCTAGCTTTTAATGATATATATTATGCTTGTGAAAGTAACCATTATTATTATTTAAGTACTGGCTCATTTAATTTCACTATCTATGTTCTGTTTTATAAATGAAAGACATTTCTTCATCTATTCTCTTACTGATCTATATTTAGATTTGTTTCCAAAATTTTACTCTTTCATAAACTGTTATGAAAATAATAAAATGATGAAAGTAATATAAACACTCTTTGATGATTATGTTTTAGGCACTAAGTAATTTATAAATATTGAATTATTTAGTTTCACAACAATTTTTAAGTATTACTATTGTATACCGTGTACATGTAGGGAAACAGAGTCAACATTACAGAGCAAGTACATGATGCTGCTAGAAATCAAATGAAACAAATATATTCAAGAGTTAGTTCTCCTAACTATATATCTCCCTGGACACACAAGTGAAAGGAGCTCTAAGGCTGATTGTCAGTCCTATCTGTATGTTAGAATCCTCTAGGGTCTTAACTAAAAAGGACATGTGCCCAATCCTCCATGGATCAAGTGATTCAAAATCTCATGGGATAAAGTCTGTAGATAAACAATTTTTAGTCTTATTTTAAATTAAAAAATTATTTTTAGGTAATTGTACATTTATATGCAATTATAAAAAATAATATGGGGCAATCCTATGGACTATTTATCTAGTTTCCCCCAATGATAAAATCTTGCAAAACAGTATCAAAACCAGGATTGACATTAATACAGTTAAGACACAAAACATTTTTATTATGACAAAGATTTCTATGTTGGCTAATGCCAAGATAAATATCAACACACATGTACATATAATCTTTTTTTTTAATGCTTTGAATTTAGACTCCATACTTAGTGTAAGTAAAATAGTTTATAGTAAAATGAAAACATTTTAAAAATGTTTATTCATTTCTTGCTTGCTTTTAACATATGAAACTTTTTTGGGGGGGTTCTTTATGGTTTTATTATTTGAATTTTACATTTGAGTAATTGTAGCAAATCTATGTATAAAATAAAATACCTGAGCTATGCCGAGGTATCATCTTTCATTCATTTTTTAAGAAACTAGTCATCACTTACTACCTTTCTTGCACAGTGTTAGGGAAACAAAAACTGGTTCTGTGAACACTACAATAATGCAATCATTTTCAGTCCAGTCTCTACTATATTACCATCACCTGGAGAAATTTAAGTTCCACTCCAGAGATAATAACTTGGGTTTTGAACCAGAGCATGGATATATTTCAAAAGATTTTTCAGTGATTCTACCTTGCATATTAGGTAGACAGTGAGTGAGCTAATGAGAAGGCTGTGTTTTTCAAGTGAAATGTATTCTTTAAGGTAGTAACTATTTCAGGTTTGATAAAAACAAACAATGATATATTTATGGCTTCCATTCTTTTTCAGTCCAAATCCTTGACAAAGAAAAGTGTTTCTGAAATTATGTAACTGGGAATGAAAAATTCAAATATATTTCCCCAAATGTAAGACATTAGAGTAAACCAAAGTGAAAAGAGAATGCTAGTGATTACAAAATTGATATTCCTTTTCTCCCTTTGCAACTGGGGCCTGCTGGCCTGCTTCACATTGCTTATTCACAGAATGAAAGAAATGTTTTTAAGAATTTTCCACAGAAGAAAGTGATTGATATGAAACAGACACTCTGGCTCAAAGAGTATCGCTAAGAAACACACTTTGAATGTGAAACGCCCTACTGACCTGTATCATCTCATAACAGGAAAGTATGGTGAATTTAAAAAGTAGGGAAATAATCTGTTAAAGTGTAACCAGAGGGACTCTATTATAGTTTCACTTAAACAGTTTTATTTTGAAAATAGTTTGGGTTTATTTATGCTACACTGAAGCTTCCATATATTCTGTTTTGTGTAAGGATAAAATTGTAATCATATGATAATATTTTGTCAAAATAATCACTTTTAAAATAAGTATGCATAAATACAAAATAAACATAGCTTACTTTTCTTTAATCATGATACTCTATTAAAGTAATATATCCTTCATCATAGGAAAATTTGCAAATATGGAAAATATAAAACAGAAAATATCATCCATAATCATACAATACAGAAATGACCATATTTTGGTATTATTCCTTTATATGTTATCTTCTCTAAATACTGAGGTGTTGTTAGCTAGGGGTTTTAAAGTTGTTGTTTCTTTTCTTTATTTTTTTTTTAAGTATGTTCCTTGCCTTGGTGGAGAGATCTGAAAAAACCTGATCCACTGGAAAAGGGAATGGCAAACCACTTCAGTATTCTTGCCTTGAGAACCCCATGAACAGTATGAAAAGGCAAAAAGATAGGACACTGAAAGATGAACTCTCCAGGTTGGTAGGTGCCCAATATGCTACTGGAGATCAGTGGAGAAATAACTCCAGAAAGACTGAAGAGATATAGCCAAAGCAAAAAGAACAGACAGTTGTGAATATTGGAAGTAAAGTCTGATGCTGTAAAGAGAAATATTGCATAGAAGTCTGGAATGTCAGGTCCATGAATGAAGGCAAATCAGAAGTGGTCAAACAGGAGATGGCAAGAGTGAATGTCAACATTTTAGGAATCAGCGATCTAAAATGGACTGGAATGGGTGAATTTACTCAGATGACCATTGTATCTACTACTGTGGGAAAGAATCCCTTGGAAGAAATGGAGTAGCCATTATAGTCAACAAGAGTCTGAATTGTAGTACTTGGATGCAATCTCAAAAATGACAGAATGATCTCTGTTCGTTTCCAAGGCAAACCATTCACTATCACAGCAATCCAAGTCTATACCCCAACCAGTAACGTTGAAGAAGCTGAATGATTCTATGAAGACCTACAAAACCTTCTAGAACTAACACCCAAAAGATGTCCTTTTCATTATAGGGGACTGGAATGCAAAAGTAGGAAATCATGAAATACCTGGAATAACAGGCAAATTTGGCCTTAGGCGACCGAATGAAGCAGGGCAAAGGCTAATAGAGTTTTTCCAAGAGAACACACTGTTCATAGCAAACACCCTCTTCCAACAACAGAGGAGAGGACGCTATACATAGACATCACCAGATGGTCAATACTGAAATCAGATTGATTATATTCTTTGTTGCCAAAGATGGGGAAGCTCTATACAGTTATCAAAAACAAGACCAGGAGCCGACTGTGGCTCAGATCATGAATTGCTTATTACCAAACTCAGACTTAAATTGAAGAAAGTAGGGAGAACCAATAGACCATTCAGGTATGATCTTAAGCAAATCTCTTAAGATTATACAGTGGAAGTGGCAAATAGATTCAAGGGATTAGATCTGATAAACAGAGTGCCTAAAGAACTAAGGGTAGAGGTTTGTGACATTGTACAAGAGGCAGCTATCAAGACCATCCCCAAGAAAAAAAAATGCAAAAAGGCAAAATGATTGTCTGAGGTGGCCTTACAAATAGCTGAGAAAAGAAGAGAGTTGAAAGACAAAGGAGAAAAGGAAAGATATACCCATCTGAATGCAAAGTTCTGAAAAATAACAAGGACAGATAAGAAAGCCTTCCTCAGTGACCAATGCAAAGACATAGAGGAAAACAACAGAATAGGAAAGACTAGAAATCTCTTCAAGAAAATTAGAGATACCAAGGGAACATTTCATGCAAAGACGGGCACAATAAAGGACAGAAATTGTATGGACCTAACCGAAGCAGAAGATATTAAGAATAGGTGGCAAGAATACACAGAACTATACGAAAAAGATCTTAATAACCCAGAACCATAATGGTGTGATCACTCACCTAGAGCCAGACATCCTGGAGCAAATTCAAGTGGGCCTTAGGAAGCATCACTAAGAACAAAGCTAGTAGAGGTGATGGAATTCCAGTTGAGCTATGTCAAATCCTAAAAGATGGTGCTATGAAAGTGCTGCACTCAATACACCAGCAAATTTGGAAAACTCAGTAGTGACTACAGGACTGGCAAAGGTCAGTTTTCATTCCAATCCCAAAGAAAGGCAATGCCAAAGAATGTTCAAACTACCACACAATTGCACTCATCTCACATGCTAGGAAAGTAATGCTCAAAATTCTCCAAGGCAGGCTACAACAGTACGTGAACCATGAACATCCAGATGTTCAAGCTGAACTTAGAAAAGACAGAGGAACAAGAGGTCAAATTGCCAACATCAATCTGTTGGATCATTGAAAAAGCAAGAGAGTTCCAGAAAAATATCTACTTTTGCTTTATTGATTATGCCAAAGCCTCTGACTGTGTGGATCACAACAAACTGTAAAATTTTGAAAGAGATGGGACTACCAGACCACTTGACCTGCCTCTTGAGAAATTTATATGCAGGTCAGGAAGCAACAATTAGAACTGGACATAAAACTACAGACTGGTTCCAAATAGGGAAAGGAGTATGTCAAGGCTGTATATTGTTACCCTGCTTATTTAGTTTATATGCAGAGTACATCTTGAGAAACACCAGGTGGATGAAGCACAATCTGGATACAAGATTGCCAGGAGAAATATCAATAACCTCAGATAGGAAGATGACACAGCCCTTATCACAGAAAGCGAAGAAGAACTAAAGAGTCTCCTGATGATAGTGAAAGAGGAGAGTGAAAAATTTGACTTAAAACTCAACATTCAGAAAACTAAGATCATGGCATCTGGTCCCATCAGTTCATGGCAAATAGATGGGAAAACATCTATTTTATTTTGGGGCACTTTAAAATCACTGCAGATGGTGACTGCAGCCATGAAGTTAAAAGATGCTGGCTCCTTGGAAGGAAAGCTATGATCAATCTAGACAGCATATTAAAAAGCAGAGACATTGCTTTGCCAACAAAGTTCTGTAAAGTCAAAGGTACAGTTTTTTCAGTAGTCATGGATGGATGTGAGAGTTGGACTATAAAGAAAGCTGATTGCTGAAGAACTGATGTTTTTGAACTGTGGTGTTGGAGAAGACTCTTGAGAGTCCCTTGAGACCCAACCAGTCCATCCTAAAGGAAATCAGTCCCGAATATTCATTGAAAGGACTGATGCTGAAGCTGAAACTCCAATACTTTGGCCATGTGATGAGAAGAACTGATTCATTTGAAAAGACCCTGATGCTGGGAAAGATTGAAGGCCAGAGGAGAAGGGGATGACAGATGATAAGATGGTTGGATGGCATCACCGACTCAATGGACATGAGTTTGAGTAAACTCCAGGAGTTGGTGATGGACAGGGAGGGCTGGCATACTGTAGCCCATGGGGTCGTAAAGAGTTGGACTCGACTGAGTGGCTGAACTGAACTGAGCCTATGCTTATGTGCTCAGTAGCTAAATCATGTCTGACCCTTTTTGAGGCATGGATTGTCACTTGCCAGGCTCCTCTGTCCTTATAATTTTCCAGGCAAGAATACTGGAGTAGGTTGCCATTTCCTATTCAAGGGATCTTCCTGACCAGTGGATTTAACCCATGACTCTTGTGTGTCCTGCATGGGCAGGCAGATTCTTTACCACTGTGCCACCTGGGAAGCTATAACCTATGCAGGATCCTAAAAGGACCTAAAAAGGACTCTGTACAAATATGTCAGTTAAGTTTAAACATTTAAAAATATATATATAGTGTTAAAATGCAATATTGAAAACACAAGTCAAATATATACTTACTAATTTCTCACT
Organism: Bos indicus; assembly: GCF_029378745.1. Classification (NCBI taxonomy): domain Eukaryota; kingdom Metazoa; phylum Chordata; class Mammalia; order Artiodactyla; family Bovidae; genus Bos; species Bos indicus. The sequence goes on along the minus strand of NC_091764.1, from coordinate 40,070,582 downwards.
AAGGTTTCTAAGATATGAATAAATTGATGTATGATTTTTAATCATAGCTTATGGTTCTAGACTCTAGAATTTTAAAGAAACATATTTTATAAAATGAAAAGGAAACAGATTTTTGTGTCTTTGTTCTTTTTCACATTTCTATTGCTGAAACAGAGAAAAGATAGAAAGTATTTTTTTAGATAAAATTCTCTGATTTGTAGGGAAGGCAGCAAGGAAGCCCTGCTGCCTTCCCTGCAAAGATAAAGAGACTATGGAATTACTTAAGAGGCAAACAGGCTGAGTGCTTCTCAATAAATAAGATTGAAACCTGTAACAGACACGAGAGGGAAGAGATCATTTTCCTTGATTTAGCAGCTGGTAGAAAATTAGAGATACCAAGGGAGCATTTCAGACAAAGATGGGCTCAATAAAGTACAGAAATGGTATGGACCTAACAGAAGCAGAAGATATTAAGAAGAGGTGGCAAGAATACACAGAAGAACTACGCAAAAAAGATCCTCATGACTCAGATAACCATGATGGTGTGATCACTCACCTAGAGCCAGACATCCTGGAATGTGAAGCCAAGTGGCCCTTAGGAAACATCACTATGAACAAAGCTAGTGCAGGTGATGAAATTCCAGTTGAGCGATGTCAAATCCTAAAAGATTAAGCTGTTAAAGTGCTGCACTCAATATGCCAGCAAATTTGGAAAACTCAGCAGTGGCCACAGGACAGGAAGAGGTCAGTTTTCATTCCAATCCCAAAGAAAGGCAATGAATGTTCAATTGCACTCATCTCATACACTAGTAAAGTAATGCTCAAAATTCTCCAAGCAAGGCTTCAACAATACGTGAACTGTGAACTTCCAGATGTTCAAGCTGGTTTTAGAAATGGCAGAGGAACCAGAGATCAAATTGCCAACATCCACTGGATCATCGAAAAGCAAGAGAGTTCCAGAAAAATATGTACTTCTGCTTTATTGACTATGCCAAAGCCCTTGACTGTGTGGATCACAATAAACTGTGGAAAATTCTGAAAGAGATGGGAATACCAGACCACCTGACCTGCCTCTTGAGAAACCTGTATGCAGGTCAGGAAGCAACAGTTAGAACTGGAAATGGAACAACAGACTGGTTCCAAATAGGAAAAGGAGTACATCAAGACTGTATATTGTCACCCTGCTTATTTAACTTACATGCAGAGTACATCATGAGAAGCACTGGGCTGGATGAATTGCAAGCTGGAATCAAGATTGCAGAGAAAAATATCAATAACTTCAGATATGCAGATGACACCACCCTAATGGCAGAAAGTGATGAAGAGCTAAAGAGCCTCTTGATGAAAGTGAAAGAGGAGAGTGAAAAAGTTGGCTTAGAGCTCAACATTCAGAAAACGAAGATCATGGCATCTGGTCTCATCAGTTCATGGCAAATAGATGGGGAAACAGTGGCAGACTTTTATTTTTGGGGGGCTCCAAAAATCACAGCAGATGGTGGCTGCAGCCATGAAATTAAGAGACGCTTACTCTTTGGAAGGAAAGTTATGACCAACTTAGAGAGCATATTGAAAAGCAGAGACATTACTTTGTCAACAGAGGTCTGTCTAGTCAAGGTTTTTCCATTAGTCATGTTGGATGTTAGAGTTGAACTATAAAGAAAGATGAGCACTGAAGAATTGATGCTTTTGAACTGTGGTGTTGGAGAAGACTTTTGCAATCTCGTGGCCTGCAAAGAGATACAACCAGTCCATCCTAAAGGAGATCAGTCCTGAGTGTTCATTGGAAGGACTGATGTTGAAGCTGAAACTCCAATAATTTGGCTACCTGATGTGAAGAACTGACTCGTTTGAAAAGACCCTGATGCTTGGAAAGATTGAAGGTGTGAAGAGAAGGGTACAACAGAGGATGAGATAGTTGGATGGCATCACTGACTCAATGGACATGGGTTTGGATAAACTCCAGGAGTTGATGATGGACAGGAAGGCCTGCCTTGCTGTAGTCCATGGGGTCACAAAGAGCTGAACACAACTGAGTGACTGAACTGAACTGAACTGAGAAAACCTTCACGGGAGGAGAATGTATGAGGACAAAGAACAAGTTTTCCTTTTCTGACTGCCTCTGAATTTATCCCACAATATCACGCCAGTGAGGGCACAGGCCTGGGCTAGCAGATATTCACTTCATGGGGCCAGTCATTTGAAAGTTCTTTAAAGTATTTTGACTGAAGCTGTAAAAAATTAAAGCAAACAAAAAGTCCTTCTTAGGCTATTCTCTGTAAGAGTTCAACCTTGTCTTAGGAAATGCATTTCTTATCTACCCATTTAATGTAGGCGAGAGGTCTATTAAGAGGTTGGTGAGAAGCAGCTAGGCTGATCATAAAAATCACTGTCCCTCCTTAACTCAATTTTAGGCCATAATGTGAGGCAGAAAAGACAAAAATTGTGACTCTTATGGGTGGTTTAAAACAAAACAAAATTACTAAGATAGTTTATCATAGTGATACAGTTAGAATGTGATTGAAGAAAATAAAAGGGCAGTTGTTATGTCATTACTTTTCAGTCTTCAATTTATCCCTGCAGGTGTTGTGCTAATTATGCTTGTTTTTAAGGCCATAGAATAATTATGACTGTCAAGACATTTGTTAATTTATACATGCAGAGATTTTTTTTTTTTTTGATGTTTATTAAGCACTTCTTGAACTGTGATGTTGGAGAAGAATCTTGAGAGTCTCTTGGACTGCAAGGAGATCCAACCAGTCCATTCTAAAAGAGATCAGTCCTGGGTATTCATTGGAAGGACTGATGCAAAAGCTGAAACTCCAATACTTTGGCCACCTCATGCGAAGAGTTGACTCATTGGAAAAGACTCTGATGCTAGGAGGGACTGGGGGCAGAGAAGGGGACAACAGAGGATGAGATGGCTGGATGGCATCACCAACTCAATGGATGTGAGTTTAAGTGAATTCTGGGAGTTGGTGATTGACAGGGAGGCCTGGCGTGCTGCAATTCATGGGGTTGCAAAGAGTAGGACACAACTGAGTGACTGAACTGAACTGAAGCACTTCTTGAGTAATTAGGCATTATGGTAGCTTCCAGGAATTTTATAATTTGCATTTGTTCCGTGATCTATTTTGAGATCTTGTGTGTGTGTGTGTGTGTGAAGAGTGTAAAGTTTTTGTCTAGATTCATTGTTTTTGCCTATGGATGCCTCATTATTCTAGTAGCATATGTTGAAAGGATTCTTTGCTGCCCTACATTGCCTTTGCTCCTTGGTCAAAGTTGACTGTACTTATACAGGTCTATTTCTGGGCTCTCTATTCTATTCATCTGTGTGTTTTTTCACCAATATCACAGTATCTTGATTACTAGAGCTATAGAACAAGGCTTGAAGAAGAGTAATGTCAGTCCTCGGACATTGTTTTTCTCCTTTAATACTGTGTTGGCTATTCTGGGTCTTTTCCTTTTTGATATAAACTTCAGAATCAGCTGTTAATATACAAAATAATATAAAGTAACTTGCTGGAATTGGGATTTTATTGAATCTATAGAACAAATTGGGAAGAATTGACATCTTGACAATACTGGATCATCTTTCCTGTCTTTTCCTCTATGCATAACATTTGCTAAACTATTTATTCAATAAAAGAATAAAATAAACTCCTCCATACCATAGCCATATCTCAAAAGTTACATTCCTTCCAGAGCTTAGTGCTGGCCAAATAACCAGCTGGCCAATGAGATCAAACAAAGGTCTACCACCCAGAAATTGCATCTTTGCATCGAGCCTATCTGAAGGTGAAGGATATGTTGATTAGATATACTTAGCAGAAGTTGTGGAGAAGGCAATGGCACCCCACTCCAGTACTTTTGCCTGGAAAATCTCATGGACGAAGAAGCCTGGTGGGCTGCAGTCCATGGGGTCAGGAAGAGTCGGACACTACTAAGTGACTTCACTTTCACTTTTCACTTTCACGCATTGGAGAAGGAAATGGCAACCCACTCCAGGGTTCCTGCCTGGAGAATCCCAGGGACGGGGGAGCCTGGTGGGCTGCCGTCTATGGGGTTGCATAGAGTCGGACATGACTGAAGCGACTTAGCAGTAGCAGCAGCAGCAGCAGAAGGTGAAAAGAACAGTATAATTACAATGTACCTGAACTTACCTCAGGTTCAAAATCTATGTGATTACATACATACCAGGTGGTTGGGAGCTTTTCATTCTCAGCAAAACATTGTATATGAATAAAGAAGTTTTCTGTGAAAGACTGTATTAAGTATTGATGCCTATTCAAATAAAAATATTAATTGCAGAAAACAAAATGTCATCCTCCAAGAGAAGGAAACACATCAACAGGAGAAAATAGAACCATAACTAAATAATAATTACTATTGGCATTTTTAAGGATGTCCTGAGGATGTCCTTTTTCAACAGTTGTGTACTTTGGTTCTGTTCAGTTCAGTTCATTTTAGTCGCTCGGTCATGTCTGACTCTTTGCAGCCCCATGGACTGCAGCACACCAGGTTTCCCTGCCCATCACCAACTACCTGAGCTTGTTCAAACTCAGGTCCATTGAGTTGGTGATGCCATCCAATCATCTCATCCTCTGTCATTCCCTTATCCTCCTGCCATCAATCTTCCCAGCATCAGGGTCTTTTTCACTGAGTCAGTTCTTCATATCAGGTGGCTAAATTATTGGACTTTCAGCATCAGTCCTTCCAATGAATATTCGGGACTGATTTCCTTTAGGATTGACTGGTTTGGTCTCCTTGCACTCCAAGGGACTCTCCAGAGTCTTCTCCAACACCACAGTTCAAAAGCATCAATTCTTCTGTGCTCAGCTTTCTTTATGGTCCTAGTCTCACATCCATACATGACTAATGGAAAAAACATAGCTTTGAATAGATGGACCTTTGTTGGCAAAATAATGTCTCTGCTTTTTAATATGCTATCTAGGTTGGTCATAGCTTTTCTTCCAAGGAGCAAGTGTCTTTTAATTTCATGGCTGCAGCCATCATCTGCAGTGATTTTGGAGCCCAAGAAAATAAAATCTGTCACTGTTTCCATTGTTTCCCATTCTATTTGCCATGAAGTGATGGGATCGGAATCCATGATCTTAGTTTTCTGAATGTTGAGTTTTAAGCCAACTTTTTCACTCTCCTCTTTCACTTTCATCAAGAGACTCTTTAGTTCTTCATTTTCTGCCATAAGGGTGGTGTCATCTGCGTATTTGAGGTTACTGATATTTCTCCCAGCAATCTTGATTCCAGCTTGTGTTCCATCCATCCCAGTACTTCACAAGATGTACTCTGCATATAAGTTAAATAAGCAGAGTGACAATGTTCAGCCTCGACATACTCCTTTCCCAATTTGGAACCAGTCTGTTCCATGTCCAGTTCCAATAGAACTGTTGCTTCTTGACCTGCATATGGATTTCTCAGGAGGCAGATAAGGTGGTCTGGTATTCACATCTCTTTAAGAATTTTCTAGTTTGTCATGATCCACACAGTCAAAGGCTTTGGTGTAGTCAATAAAGCAAAAGTAGATGTTTTTCTGGAACTCTTTTGCTTTTTTGATGATCCAACAGATGTGGGCAATTTAATCTGTGGTTCCTCTGCCTTTTCTAAATCCAGCTTGAACATCTGGAAGTTCATGGTTCACATACGTTTGAAGCCTATGGAGAATTTTGAGCATTACTTTGCTAGGGTGTGAGATGAGTGCAATTGTTCAGTAGTTTGAATATTCTGTGGCATTGCCTTTCTTTGGGATTGGAATGAAAACTGACCTCTTCCAGTCCTGTGGCCACTGCTGAGTTTTCCAAATTTGCTGGCATATTGAGTGCAGCACTTTCACGGTATCATCTTTTAGGATTTGAAATAGCTCAATTGGAATTCCATCACCTCCACTAGCTTTGTTCATAGTGATGCTTTCTAAGGCCCATTTGACTTTGCATTCCAGGATATCTGGCTCTAGGTGAGTAGCACACCACCGTGGTTTTCTGGGTCATGAAGATCTTTGTTGTATAGTTCTTCTGTGTATTCTTGCCACCTCTTCTTAATACCTTCTGCTTCTGTTAGGTCCATACCATTTCTGTACTTTATTGAGCCCATCTTTGCATGAAATGCTGCCTTGATATCTCTAATTTTCTTGGAGAGATCTCTGGTCTTTCCCATTCTATTGTTTTCCACTATGTCTTTGCCTTGATCCCTGAGATAGGCTTTCTTATCTCTCCTTGCTATACTTTGAAACTGTGTATTCAAATGGGTATATCTTCTCTTTTCTCCTTTCCCTTTAGCTTCTCTTCTTTTCTCAGCTATTTGTAAGACCTCCTCAGACAACCATTTTGCCTTTTTGCATTTCTTTTTCTTGGGGATGGTCTTGATCACTGCCTCCTGTACAATGTGTACTTATAGTTTCTTAAATGAAACTTCACTTCTTCAAAGGCAAGATATTTGCAATCTGATACTTTGCAACTTTTTAACAGTCCTGTCTGTGAGGTAACTTGCCAATATATCATAATATAATATATATTAAAAGAAATATAAAGGGCAACACATATTATTTTTTGCTTCTCTGGAATGCTGAGAGAGATGTTTGGTTCAAGAGAATACAAATCATCACAAACACCCTTTCCCAGAAATTCAGGACATCAATCAAAGCAAATGAAACAAAAATGAAAACAGCTAGAGAGTGAATAAAGAAAAACATGATGGAGTTGAAAATATAACGCTTTTATTAATTGGAAAAGAATGACCTACTGAGATATGAAAAATTAACCATAAATATTCTGGTGGTTATTATTATTATTAAAGATTTCAAATATTGTTCAAATACAAACAAAGAATGTAGGGTCACTTAGATAATTCAAGTAAAAATATTGCATTTTGCCTAAAATTTTCTGCAAAATTCTTCCTTTTTACCATGACTATGGAGATCATTATATCATAGCCAAATAAGAAATTTAATTTTCAAGTGAAATTAAAAATCTCTTACAATGTCAATGGTAATTCAAGATTTTTGTACAGACATATGGAATTCAAAACTGATAATTAAGGCTAAAGGTCCTTAAAAAATCATAATAAACCTTGTATTATGCTTTCAAAATTAGTTCGAGATTGGACACATTTTTGCTTTTTAAAACTTGTGAGATCTTTATTCTAAGAAACTGAAACTAAACTAGTGACATTTACTAAATCTTCAAAACACCCAAGAAACTGTTTTCTTTAATCTTTTAAAAAAAATCTTCAGCAAGAAATTTTGAACAAAAGCCAAAATATTTTTTTAAACTCATAAAGAAAATAATTCTGGCAGGAGTGCAAAGAGCTGCAAGTTTCTTGCCAAGATGCAACTGTAGCTGCTTTTTTTCTTTTAAAGTCAGTGGGCAGATCATGATGGGTGAAAAATTAATCTCAGGTGTACACTTCTGCCATTTGATTTATCTTCCTTTAATTTCTGTACTGCATAAAACAAATTGATTTAAAATGTTCTACCCATTACTGAACTTCAAAAATATTAGCTCTTTGCAAATCCCCTCCCAATGCCTATATCCTAACCCCAAATTCTGGTCTCACTTACTCAAATGCTTCACTGGGTATCACCACTTGGATGTCTAATAGGAAACTCAAACCTAGCATATTCAAAAGTAAATTTTTTGTCAAGTCACCTTCCTACCAAAACCCTACCTCCCCTTTGCCAAATGGAAGCATCTTCTACTACAACAGGGAAGCTGAGAGATAAGCACTCGTCTCTGAACTCCTTCGGAGAAGGCAATGGCACCCCACTCCAGTACTCTTGCCTGGAAAATCCCATGGATGGAGGGCCCTGGTAGGCTTCATTCCATGGGGTCACTAAGAGTCAGACACGACTGAGCGATTTCCCTTTCACTTTTCACTTTCCTGCATTGGAGAAGGAAATGGCAACCCACTCTAGTATTCTCGCCTGAAGAATCCCAGGGACAGGGGAGCCTGGTGGGCTGCCATTTATGGGGTTGTACAGAGTCGGACGTGACTGAAGTAACTTAGCAGCAGCAGCAGTGGCTGAACTCCTTCCTTTTGCTTATCTTCTACTTCCAGTCATTTTTTATGTCTCACTGGTTATACTGAAGTCAAATGACACTTATTTTGTGTCTACTAAATCTCTATGATCTAGCCCAGTGTACATGATAGACACTTAAATATTTTAAAACAAATAAAATTGCCTGTACAACTGCTTCTACTACTATGTACTGCTAAGTGAATTGCTGATTTTACCTACCTACATTGCAAGTTGTATTGACAGCTGCACTGTATTAGAGAAGTCATTAGATCTTGAAAGAGAAATGGTATCATATCGTTCCTCTCCAGATAAATACATGGAATTATCCTCAAGTCAGGATTAACTATTTAACAGTGATTAAGTTCTAAATGAAGGCAGTGTCGTAGCCATTCACAACTGTGGTGCTTTTTCTTTCAGTTAGCTTGTTTCTCTGACATGCAAACCTTCTATGGCATTGAACATATGCATACTCATACACCAGTGTGCACATGCACACACATACATATATATATATATTAATCACAAGTTCTGTGCAAAGTATTTAATCCTTAATAATATAAAGACATATATATATAAGGCACGTTCTGTTCCCTAATTTATAATCTAGTTCTGGTGATGAAAAATTAACACAGATGTACAAATGTTTTGTGTACATTTTTCAAATGATTCTCACAATTGACATAGGCTGGAATAACTTGCCCAAAATGAAATAACTATATGAGTAAGTTCTGATATTATCCATACTCTTGTCTCTCAGTCTCACTGTCTTTTGATAATATAAAAATCTGAAATACTGTGAACATATGTACAGAGTTCCCAGGGCAATTTCATAATCAGATATTTTTCTCTATTTATTATCTTCATAAGCCATTAAGACCTATCAGAAATACCAGATTTTGACAAAGAAACAACTTATCCAAAATTCTTTTTTCTTCACCTCTTAAATTGTCTTCAAATGTTTAGTAATCAAATGTCCATATATTCTTTGGAAGTTTGGAAGACAAGCAAGAGCATAATAATGACATATCAGTGAGTCAAAAACTACATAAAGATTTTAGAAAAGGGACAAGACCTCACAGAAGGATATTGAGGACAGTTTTTCTTATAAAGATAATCTTGATCTAGGTTTTAAAATATAGGAAAGGTTTTTGTTTTCTTATCCACTGTAGGGAAAGAGCAAATTAACCAAGATGGTGGTGGTCAGGCTCTGTCACCCCACGGCCTCTCCCTCTCACCCCACGTTTAGTAAATACCTGGTTATGTAACAGCTGAGATCACTTATAGCACTGCACATGCGCCTCATGATGTACCTGCTTGGCCAAGGGCCACTTTTGCTCTGTAAATCTATATAAAATCCACCTGAAAAGCCCTTGCAGCTGTGCCATGGCCGTGTCCACTGGGTCAACTTCAAGGAAATAGAGCATGTCTGTAGCTGTTACGTCTGCTGTGTCAGCCAAGAGAAAATAAACATGTCTGCAGTTCCTACAACTCCTTGAGTTTTCATTCAGCTTCCCTGCTCATGCCTTGCCTATCCTGGGTTCAGCGCACAGTGAGATACAGTAAGACATCCATGAACTGAGGTTAAGAGTAGTAGCTACATTATTGGTTCATGTAAAGATTACTTGAGTTAATACTCAAGTTTCTAGAACAGAGGCTAGCTTACAAAATGAGAGGTCATAGAGTGTGGTTATCTTAACTACTAAGCTAAAACTTATAAGTGAGTTTTTAAATTTCTTTAATATTAATGTGTACTACATATGATAGATAGTCAATAGATATTTGTTGAAATTTATATCACTGATAAATTTTGAGGCAGAGAGTAAAAGTAAGTCAGTTAAATTTTCTAAAGATCAATTTTAATATTATTCACTAGGTTTCAGATATTTGTATACATGTTCATTGAAATAGTAAATGCATAGGTAAAGTTTCCTCTTAATAGCAGGGATCAAAGGGATATCCACTGAGATTGCTCTGAATCTTGAGCCTAACTAGACACAAAGCTTCTAAAGTTTGAAAACTTGCCTCTACTTCAGTTTGCAACTGTGGCTTGTGTAGCACCTTTCACATATTAGGTACCCAGTCAGAATTTGCTGATTGATAAGACTTGGGTATGACACAAGAAATCATTACTTACATTTAGAAAGAATAAAATTATTTCCAGAAGTTATAGATCCTTTACTTTTATATTTCAGTTTTTAAATAAGCCACATCTTTGTTCTGTAAGTTCATATAAATGGAGTGATATCCACTCTTGCCTTACAATTTAATCTTTGACATAAATTTGAATAAAAAGGGATAAAGTTCTCTGTATAGCCCATGACCATGTTATCCCTATCAATCTGAAACCTTGATGCTGTGAATCCATCAGAGTGCAGAAGTTGGGGCGTTTCGCCAATATCTCTTCTGGTCACAGAACACTGAGGAGGGGCCTGAAGAGCAGTGTTCATCAACCAAAGTATTTAGGATTAAATATTATGACTATATTTTCTTGCAGAACAATTCAGCAAAAGAAACTTAACTCACTGCCTGTGGAAGAAACCAAAAGTTCAACACATGACATTTAAGGTCCTATAATTTGACATTTTTATCCCCGCTTATTAAACGCTCCCATGAGTGCAGGCCCTGGTCATATTAAATGCCTCAGATTTCTCTGAATTTGACACACACTTTCCTACTGTATGCTTTTAGTATTGTTGCCTCCTCCTGCTTGCTTGGATCCATGAGTCAAAAGTAAGACCAGTGATTTGCTTTTAGTAATAGCTCATTGAGTTTATTCAACAGATATTAAATTGAATATTTTCAATGTATAAGATATCATGTCAGGTAATATGGCGCACTGAAAAAGGAACAATGCAATCTTATATTGAGGCATTTCTAACCATAAAATTTCCTCACTGAATAAGTCTTTGATTTACAAATAGTTATGCTGCTGCTATGAAATGTCTCAATTTGATAGATACTTCATAAATGTATATGGAAATAATGAATAATTAAAAATTACCACCCAGCTACCTTTATATGATTATTTTATTTTATACTCTTCAAAGAAAATGAAACAAACTTCTTGGTCTTTGAATAGCACTCAATAAAAAAAACAGGTCTATTAATTCACACTAACATTCAATGACATCCTCTTACATGTGTTTCAAAAAATGAATAGTTATTGAATTGTTCTAGTTGAAGCACATTTTTAAAAAGTGATTCTTTTATGCTGTTTCTAGAAATAAGGGCCTAAAATATCTGAGTAAAAATCAGTCATAAGTTTAAGTACTGAAACAATGACAGGAGTCAGTAACTTTTTCTTGTTTTTTTTTTTTAAATGAAATGTCAGTGGTTACTTGTTGCCATTTCAGGAGGTCTGTGCCTTCTGTGTGGTATCTCTCTTAACCTTAACAGTACCCAATAGGATCTACAAGATCATCAGCTTTATTCTGCAATCATGGATGCGTCAATTGTGGGAGAACAGCATGAAATTCTATGTACCTTTATTGGTGAGGTAGAATAAAGGTCTGCTCTTTTATACACAGGACATCCAGTTAAATCTGTGCAGCACAGAGCAGTCTTTGGATAGAAGGGCTTAGAGTGGAGCCTCAACAGCAGAGTGGCAGCAGCAATAAAGCCTTGCTGTTAGACGTGGTCATTTCCACAGAAGAATGAAGCCATACAAAAGGGAGACTATGGTCCAGGAACTCTTTAAAACTCCCAGTGTAAATTGAGTGAGCGTTTCAACCTGGCACCTTTTCTTCACAGACTTGTCCTTTTATACATGTGTGGGAAGGCAAAAGAAAAAGAAGTTGAAATTTCTCTCTTCCTGGCATGGGAAATTTTTTCTGCTGTCAAGGACTTATTAAATCCTACTTTGGAGTTTTAGATATGATTCACAGGGAAAGTATCACAGAGTAGGTTTCTTTGTAATAGTACAGCTATCTCAGATCATTTTGAACTACAGTTAGGCAACAAGAGAAGTTATGTCATTATAGTCCAACAAGAGGGTCTCATTTTAAAGTAGGAAACCTTCCAGGTAAGTGTCAAAGCAATGTATCAAAATGCCTGTTCATTACAATGTAGCAAAGTAAATCAGATGGAGACAGGATATTCAATTCTCACCCAGACCAAATGCTGCAACAAAGTATAGTGTAGACATAATTTTAAGAGTAGGTTATTAAGCATTGCATATCTTTTGATTTTTAGAGTGCACTGGCTAAAGATGGGGCTTAATAAAGTCAGAAACCATTTGCATATTCTCTGACTGGTAGACACTCCAGTACTCTTGCCTGGAAAATCCCATGGATGGAGGAGCCTGGTAGGCTGCGGTCCATGGGGTCGCTAAGAGTTGGGCAGGATTGAGTGACTTCACTTTCACTTTTCACTTTTATGCATTGGAGAAGGAAATGGCAACCCACTCCAGTATTCTTGCCTGGAGAATCCCAGGGACAGAAGAGCCTAGTGGGCTTCTGTCTATGGGGTCCCACAGAGTCGGACACGACTGAAGCAACTTAGCAGCAGCAGCAGCAGCTGACTGGTAGAAATATCCAAACCTTCACTTAATTCATTTACTACAATAGTTCTTGAACTTTAGTATGCCTACAAATTACCTTAGAAGCTTGGTTAAAATGCAAATACCTGAACTGTTCCCTCAGAGACTCTAATTATTCTTGAGAATTGTCAGAAATCTATTTTATTAACAAGCACACCAAGTACTGTTAATGTATGTGGCTCCTAGACCATACTTTGTAAAACACTGACAGTATTTTGAAAAATATGTTAACCATTGAATGTACAAAATATCATTTATGATTTAGAGCAAGAACAGCTAAATATCTCCTTAAAAAGTTAAATGGTAGAAAGTAAAGGATTTAGGTCTGCCTGGAACAGAATTCAAATTTAGCTCTGTTTTTAGTTGTGTGTCTTTGGGTGATCCTCAGAAGTCGGTCTGTCTCTCAAAATCTCACAGAAATTTGGCAAGATAGGGCAGAAAGTGAAGAGGAACTAAAAAGCCTCTTGATGAAAGTGAAAGAGGAGAGTGAAAAAGTTGGCTTAAAGCTCAATATTCAGAAAACGAAGATCATGGCATCTGGTCCCATCACTTCATGGGAAATAGATGGGGGAACAGTGGAGACAGTGTTAGAATTTATTTTGGGGTGCTCCAAAATCACTGCAGATGGTGATTGCAGCCATGACATTAAAAGACGCTTACTCCTTGGAAGGAAAGTTATGACCAACCTAGATAGCATATTGAAAAGCAGAGACATTACTTTGCCAACAAAGGTCCGTCTAGTCAAGGCTATGGTTTTTCCAGTGGTCATGTATGGATGTGAGAGTTGGTCTGTGAAGAAAGCTGAGTGCTGAAGAATTGATGCTTTTGAACTGTGGTGTTGGAGAGGACTCTTGAGAGTCCCTTGGACTGCAAGGAGATTCAACCAGTCCATTCTAAAGGAGATCAGTCCTGGGTGTTCCCTGTAAGGACTGATGCTAAAGCTGAAACTCCAATACTTTGGCTATGTCATGCAAAGTGTTGACTCATTGGAAAAGACCCTGATGCTGGGAGGGATTGGGGGCAGGAGGAGAAGGGGACAACAGAGGCTGAGATGGCTGAATAGCATCACCAAGTCTGTGGACATGAGTTTGCGTAAACTCCGCGAGTTGGTGATGGACAGAGAGGCCTGGCGTGCTGCGATTCATGGGGTCGCAAAGAGTTGGACACGACTGAGTGACTGAACTGAACTGAACTGATGAGATAATATAAAGTGAAAAGTAAAGTCACTCAGTCGTGTCCGACTCTTTGCGACCCTGTGGACTGCAGCCCACCAGGCTCCTGGGTCCATGGGATTCTCCATGGGATTCTGCATCTGCATTGCAGGCGGATTCTTTACTGTCTGAGCAGCCACTAGGAAAGCCCCCATATACATATTGACGTGAAATGAAGTGAAGTGAAGTGAAGTAAAGTTGTTCAGTCGTGTACACCTCTTTGCGACCCCATGGACTATAGCCTACCAGGCTCCTCGGTCCATGGGATTCTCCAGGCAAGAGTACTGGATTGGGTTGACATTTCCTTCTCCAGGGGATCTTCCCAACCCAGGGATCGAACCCGAGTCTCCCGCGTTGTAGGCAGACGCTTTACCATCTGAGTTACCTATTGCTACTTAATTGTTCCCATGTGTCTGAAGTTACCATGTTGCTTTCAGTTTTGTTATTAATCCACCTGACTCCATTCAGTTCTTTCCAACCTGAACCATAATGTAAACCACTGACAACACAAAGATTATTAGGGCAACTCCCCATTATCGTTTCTAATTCTTACTAAAATTCACCTGCTATGCTTTATGTTTCATTTAGCATCCATTTGATATTTTGAAGAGCAATTCTTTGCTATACCCAGCACTAGATTCTGAGGATTCAAAGTAGAATAAGTTATGGAGTTGAATAATAAATGGATTCTTTTAATATTAGTATCATTGATTTAAAATACCAGTTTCAGGTATACAATATAGTGATTCAATATTTTTATAGGTTATGATCCATTTAAAGTTATTACAAAGTTTTGGCTATATTCCCTGTGTAGTGCGTGTGTGTGTGTGTGTGTGTGTGTGTAAGCAGTTGTGTCTGACTCATTGTGACACCATGGACTGTAGCCCATTCCTGTGTAGTACAATGCTTGTATCCTTGTATCTTTTTTTAAATATTTGTTGTTTTAAGGATCTTGAGTTTATTTATAAACATTTTATATAAGAGTAAGGAGAAGGCAATGGCACCCCACTCCAATACTCTTGCCTGGAAAATCGCATGGACGGAGGAGCCTGGTAGGCTGCAGTCCATGGGGTCAGGAAAAGTCAGACACACCTGAGCAACTTCACTTTCACTTTTCACATTCATGCATTGGAGAAGGCAATGGCAACCCACTCCAGTGTTCTTGCCTGGAGAATCCCGGGACGGGGGAGCCTGGTGGGTTGCCATCTATGGGGTCGCACAGAGTCGGACACGACTGAAGTGACTTAGCAGCAGCAGCAGCAGTGCTTATCCCCAGTGACAACTGCTGGCTTGTTCTCTATATCTGTGAGTCTGTTTCTGTTCTGTTATATTCATTTGTTTATCTTTTAGATTCCATGTTAAGTGATAACATTTAATACATGTTTCTCTCTCTGATTTATTTCACTAACTATAGTACCCTCCAGGTCCATCAGTGTTTTTCTAAATGGTAAAATTTTATTTTTTAATGGCCGAGTTATACACACACACACCATTTCTTCTTTATCCATTCCTCTATTGATGAACACTTAGGTTGCCTCTACATCTTAGCTATTATAAATATACAGCCTTGACATACTCCTTTTCCTATTTGGAACCAGTCTGTTGTTCCATGTCAGTTCTAACTGTTGCTTCCTGACCTGCATACAAATTTCTCAAGAGGCAGATCAGGTGGTCTGGTATTCCCATCTCTTTCAGAATTTTCCACAGTTTATTGTGATCCACACAGTCAAAGGCTTTGGCTTAGTCAATAAAGCAGAAATAGATGTTTTTCTGGAACTCTCTTGCTTTTTCCATGATCCAGTGGATGTTGGCAATTTGATCTCTGGTTCCTCTGCCTTTTCTAAAACCAGCTTGAACATCAGGAAGTTCACGGTTCCCATATTGCTGAAGCCTGGCTTGGAGACTTTTGAGTATGACTTTACTAGCGTGTGAGATGAGTGCAATTGTGCGGTAATTTGAGCATTCTTTGGCATTGCCTTTCTTTGGGATTGGAATGAAAACTGACCTTTTCCAGTCCTGTGGCCACTGCTGAGTTTTCCAAATTTGCTGGCATATTGAGTACAGCACTTTCACAGCATCATCTTTCAGGATTTGGAATAGCTCAACTGGAATTCCATCACCTCCACTAGCTTTGCTCGTAGTAATGCTTTCTAAGGCCCACTTGACTTCACATTCCAGGATGTCTGGCTCTAGGTCAGTGATCACACCATCGTGATTATCTGGGTTGTGAAGATCTTTTTTGTACAGTTTGACTTTTAAAATATATAATATCCCTTTTCTAAAACATTCACATATTTTAAATTCAAATCTAATTTGAGTCTTCCCTGGTAGCCCAGTGATTAAGACTCCACACTTCCACTGCAGCAGGCGTGGATTCCACCCCTGGTCAGGAAACTATGAAATCCCACATCCCACACAGCCAAAAAACAAAACAACAAAAAAATACTGACTTTATTTCTTCAGATTTTTAGTTGATTTCACTTCAGTGAAATAAGACTTCAGTCTATTCTATTTGACTTCTATTATGTACACATATCACAGGACTGAGTGACTGAACAATGTAACCATGTCAAAAGGCTTTTACTTACACACACAGATGTGTATCTATATGCATGCATAATTTGTGTGTGTGTACCCAGTCATGTATGACTCTTTGTGACCCCACGGACTGTAGCCTACCAGGGTTCTCTGTCCATGGAATTTTCCAGGCAAGAATACTGAAGTGGGTTGCCATTTCCTTCTCTAGGGAATCTTTCTGACCCAGGGATTGAACCCATGTCTTTTGAGTCTGCAGCATTGGTAGGTGGATTGTTTACCACTGTACCACCTGGGAAGCCCCATGCATAATCTAGTCCTCACAATAATCTTCTGAAGAATGAACTTGAATTTGCATTCTACAGACTGGGTAACTGACACCTCAGGAAGATTAAGTGATGGGTGCAGCAGAGGCAGATTTTCATATTGAGTCTGAGGACAAAATATTCCCTGATTTTAAAATGTAGAGTAAGAAATGTTGATGTCTTTTCACCTAGGATAATCTGAGCTCAGCACAAACAAGTTTCCTCTATTTTCTGGAAACTGAAATTCATGGCAAATATTCCTTAGAACCAGAGCAGAGTGGTCAGTATCGTAAGTAAAATTTTAGGTTAAATATTTTTAACATGACCTTGTATGAGCTGTGTTGAGGATTAATCAGAATAGATTCCTGAAATCCTGCCAAATCTTTTTTCTTTCTAAAAGAGATGCCACCACTTGCTAATACATATTAATGTTTTATCCATATTTCTAAATTTTGTTCTCTTTCAATGTAAATGCTTGTATAAGCATCAGTTCAATGAAATATTAGATTTATTGGTATTGTTGGAGGAAACTCTAATTATATACCAATACTAAATACTTTGTGAATAATTGTTAGTGGCTAAATGTTTGCTAATGTATAGTTGAAGATTTTTAAAATAATTTATATGAAATACCTCATGACAGAACAAAACTAGACAAGAACTAGATGATGTCTGTCTAGCAGAAAAATGCATACATAGATATGGACCAGATTTCCCAAAGGAGAACCATAGCATCATCTAAATAAAGAGAGAGAGCGGGGAAAAGCAAAGCATGGCAGGACAGACGAGAGCATGAAGGAAGGAGACAGAGGCTGTCACCTTGTGTTGCCTTATTATATTTTTGTTGTTGTAGTTGTTTAAATACATAAGTAAGTGTCTTAGTAAAGGATGTTGAATTGTTTGGAGAATACTATAGCACCAATACATGTTAGGGAAACACCAGTCACTAGACACCTATAGAGCTGTGGTTAAGTTGTGATATGAGCCATCTGCAGTACCTGGTGAAAAGACCTAGGGGAGAGTAGGAGAAACCAGGGAGCTGTTTCCTAGCACAGCATGGCATGTGGGCAGGAATGCATCCCCAGGTTCTGGTCATTCTGTTCTTTTGGATATTGAGAAGAAAAGGTCTGCTTCTTTTATTGGCACATCTTTGAGTTGTTTTCTTCTTATGCCACTTCACTTGCTACCACACTTTCAGGAATATGGGGGCTGGGAGCTGGCTGTGGATTACTGAGTGGTAGGTCCTTCAGAGAGAATTAAGAAGAGCTGTTTCTTCTGCACTAGCGTGTGTGGGCTCAACCTTGCCCCCCTCTCCTCTGCTGCACTCTGAGAGGATGGGATCAGGAGTCACAAGTGATGGGATAACTGGTGACACAACAGAACAAATCAGTAGCAGAAAATGATGTGAGAGATGCTTTTATACTGAAACAGAAAGAAATCCATTAAATAAAATGAAATACATGCTGCCAGGATAATCACTCACTGTCCTATTGAAATAGGCAATATTTGGAGTGAAGGAAAAGATAGTTTGCCTCAGGATAATGAAAAATGTCTCCTTCTGATGAGAATGAAAATATTGAAATTGGAAGTCTTTCAAAAACACTCAATAAAATACACATTAAAAATGCTTTAAAATATTGCTGCTTAGACTATCCTCTTCTAAGGTGTATATGCTGCTGCTACTGCTAAGTCACTTCAGTCGTGTCCGACTCAGTGCGACCCCATAGACGGCAGCCCACCAGGCTTCCCGTCCCTGGGATTCTCCAGGCAAGAACACTGGAGTGGGTTGCCATTTCCTTCTCCAATGCATGAAAGTGAAAAGGGAAAGTGAAGTCGCTCAGTCGTGTCCGACTCTAGCGACCCATGGACTGTAGCCTACAAGGCTTCTCCGTCCATGGGATTTTCCAGGCAAGAGTGCTGGAGTGGGGTGCCATTGCCTTCTCCAAAGGTCCCATAACTGAGACCAGAGCCCCAGTAAGAAATACTTTTTATTACCTATTGTATTTTATGCTTACTTGAAGGAACTAAAGTTAAATTTTAATTTGTTTGTGGCAAGTGTTTTGAAATACAGTTATGGAATGGTCCATTCATTTCTTCAATAAATATAATATCAAATGACTACTCAGTGCCAGGCATTAGAGACACAATAAACAAGTAACGTGTCATTGTCTCTTGTAGCCTGATGGGCCCTAATGCTTAGCAGAATGATAGTTAATATCTATTTACTACTTTCACAGTAAGCATTTCACATGTATAATCTTATATGACACTTGCAAGTGTTCTATGAAATGTGCATTTTTGTTCATACTTTGTACATGAGTCAGAACTTGAGTAATTTTCCCTAAGTTGCAAGCTAAAGAGTGGTTGAGCCAAGTTTCAGACAAGATCTGGCTGACTTTCCTGGATTTCCTTTGACTATGCCTTACCTCAGGTTCCCATATACTGTGGGTGTTGTCTAAGAAGGAAATATAAGATAATATCCTTGACCTAGAAAAGTCCTCTGTATCTTATTTTTAGTTTCTTGAAATCGCTCACTCATAGCTACTCTTCCTTTAGACCTGCCCTCATTCTTTCCCAGATTCTCTATATAGTTAATAAGGTAAACAGACCAAGATCTCACTCGCATAATTTGTCAAAATTAATAATCTGAAGGATACTCTTCAAAGTAATTGTTCTTTAATTTTACCTGATTCTTTTTCTCTCTGGTCAGTACTACTTCCTCTATAGTCAATAAAAAAAGATGCAGCAGCATCCCTTGCTCTTAAGATGAATGTTCAGATCAGATCAGATCAGATCAGTCGCTCAGTCGTGTCCAACTCTTTGCGACCCCATGAATCGCAGCACGCCAGGCCTCCCTGTCCATCACCAACACCCAGAGTTCACTCAGACTCACGTCCATCGAGTCAGTGATGCCTTCCAGCCATCTCATCCTCTGTCGTCCCCTTCTCCTCCTGCCCCCAATCCCTCCCAGCACCAGAGTCTTTTCCAATGAGTCAACTCTTCAAATGAGGTGGCCAAAGTACTGGAGTTTCAGCTTTAGCATCATTCCTTCCAAAGAAATCCCAGGGCTGATCTCCTTCAGAATGGACTGGTTGGATCTCCTTGCAGTCCAAGGGATTCTCAAGAGTCTTCTCCAACACCACAGTTCAAAAGCATCAATTCTTCGGCGCTCGGCCTTCTTCATAGTCCAACTCTCACATCCATACATGACCACAGGAAAAACCATAGCCTTGACTAGACGGACCTTTGTTGGCAAAGTAATGTCTCTGCTTTTGAATATGCTATCTAGTTATGTAAAGTTATTATTTAGAATTATTTATTATCAATTTAGGTTTATTAATTGATAAATTTGAACTATTTAAAATCCAGTAATCACTGACACATTAAACTGCACATGTTTTGTAATTTGCAAAATGTTTGCAAATATATTATCTAAGTTGATCTTTACAAAAAGAACTGTTTGATCGACACAACAGTTTTGGCATAGTTTATGTTTGCCTTTCTCCCCTCCTCCTCATTAAAGGAACTCATCTTAATTAGCGTGTATAACTCAATGAAAAGAATTACAAACCAATGGGCCAAGAAAATGCTGAAATGTACATTTTTGGAGACAAACTTTAGGAGCTATAAATAACGTGTATAGGTTTCAAACTTTTTAATTTAGGTTTATATTTGAATATTAATGATAACAAAATAAAAAAATGAATTCTTCTATAGATCATTTAATGGATTCCCCTGCCTCCTGAAGGAATTTATCTTTATTCTTCACCTTTATTTACTGTTTCTTTTCCTTTCTAATCAGTTCTGTTTAGTAAAAGAAATAAAATTTAAATTTAAAAGTCTAGACTTAATACAATCTATACATTTGTGTAGTTTTCTTCTTCTTACCAATGTCCAAGAGAAATAAATTGGTAATAATCAATCTTGACATTTAAAAATTATCTGCTGAATATTTTTCCTTTTGCAAAGATATCTAAAAATTTTCCTGTTGCTCCACTGACCCATATTTACTATGTTTGATCTAAAAATTCAACTCATTTTTTTTCAAGAAATAAATGATTTTTCACTGAAAAATAACCTATACACAAAAAGGGAAAAATATTTTTCCTGATCCATGTAGTAATACTAAATATTTTTACCAGTCTTGGAAAATGCTGGAATTCTGGCAAATTAAAGGGGGGTAAATATGGTCTTAAAGTCCATCACATTTAAAAAAATAAGTAGTACTCTACATGTCATTATGATGCAAGAAATCAGTACCATTTTATTTTGGCTGCTTTAGATAGCATTTAAATATATTTATATATTGATAATAATAACATTAGGTATTTTCAGAATTGCTTTCATGCTCTAATTTATATTTTACATTCAATTCTATGTCATGAGATTCTTATATTCTATTTCTACATAATCTTTGAAAATATGATTTCATGTGTTTTCAAATTGAAGAGCCTATTGTGTCTCATTGAAGAAGTCAAGTCTCTTTGTAATGCCCTGGAATATTTGAAAATTTGTTATAGTGCCACCACCAGGTCCATCTGAGACATATTTTGCAGTGTTTTTAATAAATGATTGACATGCCAGAATTGAAAGAGACACGTGTACCCCAATGTTCATCACAGCACTGTTTATAATAGCCAGGACATGGAAGCAACCTAGATGTCCATCTGCAGATGAATGGATAAGAAAGCTGTGGTACATATACACAATGGAGTATTACTCAGCCATTAAAAAGAATACATTTGAATCAGTTCTAATGAGGTGGATGAAACTGGAGCCTATTATACAGAGTGAAGTAAGCCAGAAAGAAAAACACCAATACAGTATACTAATGCATATATATGGAATTTAGAAAGATGGCAACGATAACCCTGTATGTGAGACAGCAAAAGAGACACAGATGTATAGAACAGTCTTTTGGACTCTGGGAGAGGGAGGTAGGGGATGATTTGGGAGAATGGCATTGAAACATGTATAATATCATATATGAAATGAATCACCAGTCCAGGTTTGATGCAGGATACAGGATGCTTGGGGCTGGTGCACTGGGATGACCCAGAGGGATGGTATGGGGAGGGAGGTGGGAGGAGGGTTCAGGATGGGAACACGTGTACACCCGTGGTGGATTCATGTTGATGTATGGCAAAACCAATACAATATTGTAAAGTAATTAGCCTCCAATTAAAATAAATAAATCTATATTAAAAAAAACATGCTTTCAAGTTTAATACTATGTAGATCCAAACAAGTCTGTCATTGCACTGACCTGTGTACACATAAGCGTTCCTGTTGATCTGTGAACTTTTTAAGGGCAAGCAGACTATGCTTTCTTTTTGATTCTTTTATCTGCATGCTTGGTCACAGATGGATCTACAAAGGTGATGATGAGGCTTAAGTCAAAGAACCCCTCACTAAAATGAAGCTATTTCAATGCCTTGAAACCAAAATAATCATGTGGTCAGAAGTTTTTACAGAATTTTATAAAAGCAAGATATTTTACTTAGACTGATGCATAGTTTTGTAGCGTAGTTTATTTATTTATTTATTTATTAGTATTTTTTTAATTTGGCTGTGTTGCATCTTAGTTGCTACATGTGGGATCTTCCATGTGTAGTGCAGGATCTTTCATTGCAGCTCATGGACTCTCTAGTTGTAGTGAGTGGACTCAGTAGTTATGACACATGGGCTTATTTTCTCCATGGCATGTGTGATCTTAGTTCCCTGACCAGGGATTGAACCTGTGTCCCCTGAATTGCAAGGTGGATTCTTAGACTTCCCTGACCACCAGGGAAGTCTCTGTAGCTTAGTTTATATTAGTAATTTTGTCTTCTTATCTTTAAAAATAGCTCTCCAAATTTTAAAGATTTTGACATACAAAACCTAGCTTCTCTCTTATAAGGAACAATTATTTACATTTTCTTGAATGAATAAAGGAAAAAAGTGAAAGCAGGGAAAAGGAATAAACAAGTTATTAATCTATATACTTTAACATTTAAAAATTTAGGTTTTCTGGCAAAAATTTTCCATAAACCACCAACAGGCAATCTAAGATATAACTCTTGTACAATGTCTATGAATTTATAAAATTCTTATACAGATATGGTTGTGGTGATGATTTAGTTTCTAAGTCATGTCTAACTCTTGAGACCCTGTGGACTGTAGCCTGCCAGGCTCCTCTGTCCATGGGATTTTCCAGGCAAGAATCCTGGAGTGGGTTGTCACTTCCTTTGCCAGAGGATCTTCCCTACCCAGGGTTTGAATCCGGGTTTCCTGCATTACAGGGGGATTCTTTTACTGCTGAGCTACTAGGGAAATTCTTATACAAATATATGTTTTACTAAATCTTTCTACCAGTGCTTCAGGTCAATTTAATCTTCAGGTAAAATAGTTGACATTGAAATGTTCACAACTCTGCTATTTGTAAAAAGATTTTACTATACTCAGTTATTAAAAACTTAAAAAAATATCAATTCAGTTACTTGCTCATGTTTCTTACAATGTCAGTACTGGGAAGAAGCTGAAGCCCTGATACCGAATCTACTCTTTTCATTATAATATGATGTTTACAAATGTATTTAAATAAACTAAAACTTATTATACAAATAAGAAATATAAAATAAAATAGAATTGATAATATTGTTGATGCCAAATGGTGAATATTTTCCATTACCTTTCTTTCCTTTTTCTTATCTTTCCTCTTCCTTCTTCTCTTCTCTTTATGCAGGTGTTTAATATTATCCAACTGCCATAAAGTTAAAGATTTTTTTTGAAATTTGAACCTAAATTCTACTGAACACAAGATGAAAATGTGGTTACTGTTCAGTCTCCTTGTAATAATATCTTTTAAAACTTGTCTATCAGGTAAGAAATATCCTGTCTATAACATATAACTTCCACAATTTATGTCAATGTAATTAATATTCTTTTCACTATATTGAGTCTAGTGTATAAAGTTCAGAATTAATATTTTCCTTTGCCATCTGGGTCAGGCAAGTAAATGCATATATATTAAGCCTGACACTTTTGTTCTTTTTTCTTTTTAGTTTCAATTAAAATTTCATAAGATAAGTTAATCGATCTTATATAGTGATGTGCTGGTAAATGGTTAAAATCTGAATATCTGGGAGGGGAAAAATATCCCTGCTGTAGCATTTGTCAATTCCTACAGAGTAAATTGTCCTACTGTTGTCATTTTCAACTTGAAACCATGTACGGTGGTGGGAGAAGAGTTATGCAATAGCGCACCATCATATAGTATGTTCACTATAGGGGTAAAATCGACTTAACCTCATTAGTATACATAAAAGTAAAACATAGTAAAATATTAGAAAATAATGGGTTTTAAGCTTTTGATACATCTGTCTATTTTTTACAAGTTAATATAATTTAATTTTTATTATTGGCTGGTCAATCTTTTGAAAACAATTCAAAAATAATCTACAGTGTATTCAAGGACTTAAGAATAACAATGCAGTTTTAAGTATACCGTAGTTTTAGGATAAACAAACACTATATTTCTATTTTTCAAAGATAAGTGTGAAAGATTAAAAAATATTTCTAAAGGCACATTGTATTTTTATCTGAAGCAGTGTGTTTTCTAACAATATTTTATAATACCTCTGTCTCAATTACCTTAATTCAGCACTTGTTGAGTTGCTGTTAAGTTCAAGATATAGATGGATCTTATATTTTCATTTATGAACCTCCCTTGATTGCTTTAATAATGAACTTGATGGGCACACACATATAGAACTATTTGCATATATGCATATATATTATTTAATATAATAAAGAAAATTTGTGGTAAGGTTATTATTGCTGTCTACATTTATGAATAAAATAAAGCAAAGATATTCTTATTAGTACTGAAAATTCATGCCAATTCTTTAAAATTTTTGGTGCTGTAATTATAAAAATGCAAAGATAAGAAATAAATATTTCCAAAGACATGGTCATACTTCAGCCTTAATGGTGAAGAGCTAATAATCTAATTTCATTAACTAATATCTCGTTTATTTGAGTAACATTTGAAATCAAAACAAAGAGCAGCTTTGGGATTAATATTTTTCTGATTTTTGTCTTTTTTTTTCTTTTTAGAGTTTACATGGCACAGAAGGTATGGTCATGGAGGTAAGTTGATGAAAGGGTAACTTTTTAAGTAGATTTCTTCAAATAAACCATATTTCATCCCTACATTAAGCTATTAAGTTTTTAAACTTATAGCAAGTGGTTACAATTAGAGCACTTGGGAATTTTGTAGATGTTTTATCTGAGGTCTTCATGTAACTTATTTGATTACCAAAATAAATGAATAGATACACCACAAGCAAATATCCAAGTGGAGGATTGTAGCAGATAGAATATATTCAATGCAACCTGTATTTTCCCTTCATGTTTTATAATAATCCTATAGTACTTAATTTTGCAGCAATATTTTTAATATTGTAAAATTCTAGCTTGTTTTGAAAGCCTTCTGCTTTGCTTCAAGAAGAAGAATTAAAGTTAATAAGCTTGGAACCTTAAGATTCAGTTTAATTGGAAATCCAGATAATGGAAAATTTATTATTTATCTTTCATTAAATATAATTAGTGATCCTGATAGTTTAGATTATATTTCAACCACTGAATAGTTATTGCTAGAAATATAGACTGGAAAAAATAGTCTAGAGTAAATCAGTCTGGACTTACATATTCAACCAGGTATTCACTATGTGATCTTGTGCAAATTATTCAATTTCTATGAGACTTACGTTTCCTACATGTAAAAATCACAGGATTCTTGTGAACACTAAAAAAACAATGTAATGATAACTTACAGCACTGCTGCTGCTGCTTTAAGTCGTTTCAGTCGTGTCCGACTCTGTGCGACTCCATAGACGGCAGCCCACCAGGCTCCCCCATCCCTGGGATTCTCCAGGCAAGAATACTGGAGTGGGTTGCCATTTCCTTCTCCTATGCATGAAAGTGAAAAGTGAAAGTGAAGTTGCTCAGTCGTGTCCGACTCTTCGCGACCCCAAGGACTGCAGCCCACCAGGCTCCTCCATCCATGGGATTTTCCAAGCAAGAGTACTGGAGTGGGGTGCCATTGCCTTCTCCGACTTACAACACAGTGACCTACATAGTAAACAAATAAACATGGTAACACTGGTAATCATTGAAAGCCACAGCATAGTGGTAGGAGAACGAGTAATTAAAAGAATCACTGAGTAATCAGTGCTATTGCTTCCATGCCAAAGCAAGAGTTTCATGCCAGAGTGAGTCAGAGTCTCCATCGATAGGGGATTTATAAAAAGGAAAGTCTCAGCAAGAAGCATATCAAAGCTATTTCTGTTTCTTCCTTGTGAGTTAGCCTATATAGTGTGAGTGTAGGCTATATAAAGATCAGTGACATATGCTCCTTGATTTCAAGAACCTTACATATAATAAGGAATAATAAAAGTAAGTGGGTAACAAATTCATAAGAAAAATATGATAGGCTTTTTAAAATAATTGAGGAATTAATAAATATTTAATGATGGAGCTAGTAGGCAAGGGAAACTGCAAGTATTTCAATTATTAGAAATGGAAATAATTCTTAGAGAAAGTAGAACAAATAAGTACAGAAGTGGGTAAATATGGACTGTGTTAGGTCACTAATTCAAAGAACACTTGTTCTGAAGGATGTTAGTAGGACTTCATTGTCAAATAAATTTGAGAAAGGCTAGTTCATTAAACTTCAACAGTTTATTATTATGTGTGTCATTTTTGTTCAGTCCCTCAGTCGTGTCTGATTCTTTGCAACCCCATGGACTGCAGTAATGGACTTATTAGTTTCCTAGGACTGCTATAGCTATAATAAAGCCACCAACTGGGTGGCTTAGAACAACAGAAATTTATTGTCTCACATTCTGAGACGAGATGTCCCAAAGAAAGGAGATATCAGAGTCAGGTTTCTGCTGAAACCTGTATGGGAAAGCTCTTCCTTTCATCTCTCAGCTTCTAGTACCCCAAACACTGGGCTTCCTTTGTGTCTCAGATGGTAAAGAATCTGCCTACAATGCATGAGACCCAGATCAAGAAGACCCCTTGGAGAAGGGAATGGAAACCCACTCCAGTATTTTTGTCTGGAGAACTCCATGGACAGAGAAGCCTGGCAGGCTACAGTCCATGGGGTCACAAACAGTCGGACACAACTGAGCGACTAACACACACACACACACACACACACATCCCAAACATTCCTTGGCTTATGGCAGCAAACACAGGCAGATATAAGGTAGGTGTGAACAGATGCCCAGATTGTTACGCAAAACACAGTGTCTAGAGCTTGAGGTTGCACCATAGGTCAAGGAAGTGGTTGTCATTAATAAATGTGAAAGGCTCTTCTTAGGCAAATAAAATCATGCAAGGAAAACTTAGTCAACAATTCTGATAACCTGATCTTAATTTTCCTTCTAATAATTGGATTCCTGTACATTCTCAAGACCAACTTGTTATATTTTAGTTATGATATATTGCTGCACTGTTACCTATTACCCATGAGACTAAAGAACTGATGAACCAGAGTATTCAAAGCTTAAGCCCTAAATGTCCTTATTCTCCAGAGAAGGCAATCGCACCTCACTCCAGTACTCTCGTCTGGAAAATCCCATGGACGGAGGAGCCTGGTAGGCTGCAGTCCATGGGGTTGCAAAGAGTCGGACACACTGAGCGACTTCACTTTCACTTTTCACTTTCACCCATTGGAGAAGGAAATGGCAACCCACTCCAGTGTTCTTGCCTGGACAATCCCATGGACGGCGGAGCCTGGTGGGCTGCCGTCTATGGGGTAGCATAGAGTTGGACACAACTGAAGCGACTTAGCAGCAGCAGCAGCAGTCCTTATTCTCTTATCAGTGAGGAATGTTTGAAAATGGAGATAATAATAATGCTTTGAGCCGATTTAAATATTGTCTCATTTAGAGAGTTTACTGTATTTTAAGAGGGCTTACAACACTCCCCAGGCCACATCCACTGAATATTGCAAACACTAAAAATTCCAATATTAAACTCTGCTAAAATTTTATTCTCATTGCTTTGTTCCTGAAACTCTCATTAAAACATACTTATGTAAAATCATGTTTGAAAACTAACAGATTAAGATGACATATTACAGAATAAGAAATAGGATTTCTTTCACTGAATATAAAATGAATAAAAATAGCTCTCAAGCACAAATTGTAATGATACTTTCAATTTCCAGAGATAAAATAAGATAGCAAGGTTACAGTGGATCATCTCTACATAACAAGAGGTGAAGTATTTCATTTAAGATCATACACTAACTGACTACATTAACTGTGAGACTGAGAATGCTACTGAAAAAAAGCAGCAGTTTTTGCCTTTCTGTTAATCTTCTTGATCAAATTTAAGAAATGAACTTACTTCTGCAATAGATGACCACTATATGGTAGAAAATAAATTTTTATTGAGTAAATCAAAGAATGATTTGAAGTAATTTTTTCAAGTAGCTTGAGAAGTTATCTATATAACTGTGTGCTCCTTTTTAGAAGACTATATCTAGCACAAAAAAAGAGCATATGTTTTAAAAACAACCTTATTTTAACATATTTTCCATTTGTTTCTGTACCCTTTAACCTCATAATACTTCCAAAGCATGATAATTTGTCATCTAATTATTTCCATTGCCCTGGAAATAAAGCAATGGATAACTTAATTTTTGTTAACAGAGATTATAATGCTTGTATTAATGGATCCTTTGCTGAGCCTTGTGTTGTATTACCCCTGAAAGTTCTTTTTCCTTGATCTGAGTGCCCTAGCTCAACTAACAGAGCAATGAGCTTGGATAGTCTTCAAGCGGGTTATGAAGCTTACATTCAAAAGTTAACCCTGAGCATACCAAAGCAATTTGAAGCCAGTTATGAATAATTTATCTCCCAAGAGCCCAAATATATCCTCAAAATAAAATGCATATTGTAATTGGTAAACCACCCAATGAAATACATTATTTTATTCAGGCTTGAAAATATTAGAAAAGCAAGAAATATTTATAAAATTTATAAATATATGCTAACATTTTATAAATAACATTTATAAAATAATACTAACTGGAAACACAAATGTGATATCAAGTGTGTCATAGTCTCCTTTTGTTCTTAAAATGGGCAAAAGGAAATATCTTAAATATAATATTTTGTCAAAATGGAAAAATTCAGTGTTTTATTGGAAATTAGTTTCATATTTTATCACTTAAATGATTCATTGTCTCTTTCTGTAAAGGGCAAATGGAAATGGAGCACTTGGAAATATCTGCATATAATTTTGGAAAAGTACTTGTGGAGAATAAAATAGCATGGGGCACTGATAATATTCAGTTTGGCCTATAAACTTCAACCCAACTCACCCCCGAAGTGTTTTATCTTTACTTCAATGAGTAGAGGGATTGCCAATCAATAGACATAGTCTTATCATTATTAACATGTGGCATTTCATTATTTCCAATGGAAATTGCCATTGCTGATATCTTTTCCAGAAAGAAACATGCCTTATGATCATGATGAAGAAACCATAAACATATGTTCAGTTTTCTAAAAGCTGATGAATTTTTATCTCAAAGTCACATATCTTAAAATCAAAAGATATCCTATCAAAAGAAACATTTAAAACCATGCATTTTATGAAGATATGCAAGTGTGCAACTAACCCCTACCTCCACACAGATGTATGTTTGTGTGCAGCTGTCTTTGTATTTCAAGGCACCATACAATACTTGAAATAATCAAGGCAATTAGGAATGAACGAAACTCAACTACTTCAAATGATAAAACTAGTTATTTTAAGAAAATTAATAAATTTTTAATTAAATTGTGAATTCAGGATTGTTATAATCCCAATAAGGCTTCCCTGGTGGCTTAGATGGTGAAGAATTGACCTGCAATGCAGGAGATAATGACAGTACCAGAGGACTTTTTAGAAGCAGGTACTAGACAGCCCAGGATTAGCTATTTCTACACTGGAAATACAATACTATTGAATCTTTAGTTAATGCAACTGTGCACCTACTGAGATGAGTTCAAATTTTTTTAAATTGTATGTGATCACAATTATTAAATGAAGTACATATTTAATTCAGTTCAGTTCAGTTCAGTCGCTCAGTTGTGTCCAACTCTTTGTGACCTCATGAATTGCAGCACGCCAGGCCTCCCTGTCCATCACCAACACCTGGAGTTCACTCAAACCCACGTCCATCGAGTCAGTGATGCCATCCAGCCATCTCATCCTCTGTCATCCCCTTTTCCTCCTGCCCCCAATCCCTCCCAGCATCAGAGTCTTTTCCAATGAGTCAACTCTTCGCATGAAGTGGCCAGAGTACTGGAGTTTCAGCTTTAAGCATCATTCCTTCCAAAGAAATCCAAGGGCTGATCTCCTTCAGAGTGGACTGGTTGGATCTCCTTGTAGTCCAAGTGACTCTCAAGAGTCTTCTCCAACACCACAGCTCAAAAGCATCAATTCTTTGGCCCTCAGCTTTCTTCACAGTCTAACTCTCACATCCATACATGAATTAGTGGAAAGTATTTCCAATTTGCTGCTTATTCCAAAATTCTCCAATGTATGTTGAAATGGACCTAAGGAAAATCTGTAATCTTGAAGACCTAAAATTCTATTAACAGTGTCTTTCACAGAACAGAACTTTTAAACTTGAATAAAGTCCAGCTTATCATTTTTTTTCTTTTATGGATCATGCTTTTGAAATCATGTCTCAAAATTCTTCACCATATGCAAGGTCTGAATCAAGTTATTGACTGAATTAAGGACAACTATAACCTCTAGTTCATTAAACTGTAGCCTCACAGAAGACCATTTAAAATTCTTATGTTAACTCTAATGTAACAAGTGGAAACTCAAGATCTATCCAGTGTAGATAAGTCGACTTCTGTTTAAGCTTTATAATTGCACCAAACATTCATTCCTCTTTAAATTTGATGATGTTTTCTGTTGATAATGATAGTAATACCATAATCATCGAGCTTGTATATAAATACAATGAATTTAGAAGATATTCATGAGCTTAAACTCCCCTAAAATATATTTATTTTAATATTCTGAATAATTAGTATGTTTAAATTTTTTTAATTGCTCAGAATTGTCACACTATTCATTATTCATCAAAGGTTGAAGTGAGAATAGTATTCATCTTACCTTCAAGAAGAGAATCAAAATATGTTAATAAAATTGAACTTCACGGCTCATCTTTTTAAGCATTTTTGTGTAAATTGGGAAGAAACAGCAGAAGCTTCGAAGCAGCAGGGTTACTAAATTGTTCCAGTTAGTAAAGCTGGGCAATTGACAAAGATTCAAAGAAGAGTTCATGAGATTGTTCAAGTGGGAGAAGAAATATCACATGACTTATGTCATAGATATGTGCTTAGTCGCTCAGTCGTGTCAAACTCTTTGCAACCCCATGGACTGTAGCTCACCAGGCTCCTCTGTCCATCGAGACTCTCCAGGCAAGAATACTGGAATGGGTTGCCATGCCCTGCTCCAGGAGAGCTTCCCAACCCAGGGATCAAACCCAGGTCTCTCGCATTGTGGGTGGATTCTTCACTATCTGAGCCACCAGAGAAGCCCAAGAACACTGGAGTGGGTAGCCTTCTGCAGGGGAACTTACCAACCCAGGAATCGAACTGGGGTCTCCTGCATTGCAGGCAGATTCTTTACCAGCTGAGCTACCCAGGAAGCCCTTTTTATCATAGATAATTCCAAGGCTATTTCTTTCTGAAATCAAAAAATCTAGAACCTACATACAAATAAAGGTCTTGTTATCAAGGATTTGAGGTTCATTACATGTTTCCCATGAAGGTGAAAGAGGAGAGTAAAAAAGTTGGCTTAAAACTCAACATTCAGAAAATGAAGATCGTGGCATCTGGTCCCATCACTTCATGGGAAATAGAGGGGGAAGCAGTGGAAACAGTGTCAGACTTTATTTTTGGGGCTCCAAAATCACTGCAGATGGTGACTGCAACCATGAAATTAAAAGACGCTTATTCCTTGGAAGGAAAGTTATGACCAACCTATATAGCATATTTAAAAGCAGAGACATTACTTGGCCAACAAAGGTCCATCTAGTCAAGGCTATGGTTTTTCCTGTGGTCATGTATGAATGTGAGAGTTGGACTGTGAAGAAGGCTAAGCACCAAAGAATTGATGCTTTTGAACTGTGGTATTGGAGAAGACTCTTGAGAGTCCCTTGGACTGCAAGGAGATCCAACCAGTCCATTCTGAAGGAGATCAGCCCTGGGATTTCTTTGGAAGTAATGATGCTAAAGCTGAAACTCCAGTACTTTGGCCACCTCATGCGAAGAGTTGACTCATTGGAAAAGACTCTGGTGCTGGGAGGAATTGGGGGCAGGAGGAGAAGGGGATGAAGGAGGATGAGATGGCTGGATGGCATCACCGACTCGATGGACGTGAGTCTGAGTAAACTCCGGGAGTTGGCGATGGACAAGGAGGCCTGGTGTGCTGCGACTCATGGGGTCGCAAGGAGTTGGACATGACCGAGTGACTGAACTGAACTGAACTGAACATGTTTCCCTATGATGCTATTTCTTTCTAAAGGCCAGAAAACATTGGGCATCATCATGTAATTATTAGAAGCAAAGCAGAAAACATTATAGTATTTCTAGTTTTTCATCTCAAGTATATGGAAATAAACAGCTTAGAGCAGGACTTCAAAAATCATTAGAAAATGACTTCTGTGAACACCTTGCATTCATCATCTTACTTATGGTTGAGTAGGCCTATGGAGTCCTTAGAGAACATGCCCCAATTCCTTTTTTTTTTTTAGTGTAAATACAATATGGAACGAATGACTTGTATAAAACAACAGCTAAGAAACCAATGTTGAGCTAAATCCCATTTCCTCTAGTTCCTCCAGTTCTGATCCAGTGATTTATCTGTGATCTGAAATAGGATGATGCTATATAATGTAACTGAGATCCATAAATTCTTGAATGGCATTTTCAGCAAATTCCAACTAAAAGTGAGGCTTCTCCCTTTGAAATATTTCAAGTCAGTTTAGAAAAATTAATACTGGGAAAATTAATACTCTTCATACTGGGAGAAACTAACTGAGGTTTTTGATTAATCATCTGTATATACAAAAATGTGTATTGACATGATGCTTGTGGCACCAGAATTAGAAGAATGAATAAAATTCGGCTTCTGAAACTTTTGGAATTAGTCTAAATGGTGAGATATGTAAGACATGTAAATTAAATTTTGAAAAGATCGGCAAATTCATGAGAATGTGGGTTGTCTCAATGTAATTCTTACAGTAGTCAAATGAGGTAGGTTTTAATATTATCTCCATCTTATAAGGGGTGACATCAAGGCTGGAGATATTAAATACTTTTTCCAAAAGCACTGATAAACTTCACTAAGGCAAGATTTAAAAGATGTAATTAAACTGCTTGTTAAGAGAAACTAGAAGAAAGCTCTTATCCTCAAGTTTAACGTTAGAATAGCCAATTTTTCAGTATGACATTTACCTTACACTCGCTCTTAAAAAAATAAATTGAAAGAGTGAACCATAGCTTTTGATTAAGCAGAGACCTACAATGATCCCATGTAAGATATTCCTCCTTTCTAGCCATATATATATATATATATATATATATATATATGAAAGTATGAAGTCATCTGGAGTGTCTGGCTCTTCACTGGGCTCTATAAAAAATGTTCCAAACTGACAACATGTGAGTGATTCTCTTCCTCATCCTGCTGTGAGGTGTCACACCTCCTCTCCAGAGGATACGCTGTCAGGAATGAGTGCTTCAACACTGGTATTTTTGTGGTAGATTTTAAACCAGCTGGCCAGATCCCATATCCACTTACTGATAACTCATGGATTGTTCAGTAATTTACAGATTGTTCTAGATGCTACCAGTGCTGGTCACATGTTTAAAGAGAAAAACAAAACAAGAACTGCCCCAAGAAAAGGACCCATTTCCTCAGAACTTCTAGAAATATTTCATTCTATTGTTCAAAAATTGTTAAACAATTTTTATGTTCCACACTGCTAGACAGCTGTGGAGGAGAGTGCGGTATAGAATTTATGGCCTCTGCAATCTAGTAAACCTTTCCCCAGGCATCTGCAAAACCATAAATTGCATCAAGAATCACAGCAGCTGTGTTAAGTGCCATAAGCCTGCTAGGGAGTTATGAGAATGTGGACCTAAAACTAGGTCACTAAAACTAGGAGGGTTTGAGAGTTGGGTTCCCGAAGGAGCTAACTTTATGATTGTCATTAAGGATTGTACAAATTTTGATGGGAGGAGAGAAATGAGATGGTGGTTTCAGAAAGAGGAAAAGCTCAGAGGCAGGAAAGGATGGCTTGTTTGAGAAGCACTAATTAGTTAAGCATGGCAACACAGAGTGCTTTTCAGAAGATGATGAGAGATAAGTAGAAAAGAATTTTGAATAAACCTAAACATTTTCCTCAGGATCATAGAGGCAAACATCTTTGGTTCAAATGACACTGGAGATCCCATGTTTCTGACCTTTCTTTCAAAAAAACCTTTTAAAATGTACTCAAATTTTCTTTGATTTCTAAAATAAAGGAATATAAAATAATTTTATTTTTCTTATAGTTTCTGAGGAAGACAAAGGATTTGGACCAATTTTTGAAGAACAACCAATCAATACCATTTATCCAGAGGAGTCACCGGAAGGAAAAGTTTCACTAAACTGTAGGGCACGAGCCAGCCCTTTCCCAGTTTACAAGTAACGTACCTCACTGCTCTTTTCAGAATGAAGTGTTGGACTAAGATTACAGATCAGCATCTATGATCCTGTATCTATAGAGAAAGCTATGGCCTAAAGCTTTCTACGAAATCTAGGGTCATTATAAAAAATATTGTCATACAGCTAATTTTTTAAAAGTTGTTTAATATTGAAATAGTTTTCTTAAACATATGCATATAATTCACTTCCTATTTCCTGCGCAGAGAATGCCAGTACCATTTCACATTATCACTTAAAAATTGGCTAATGGAGATTATGCTATTAAGTAAGAAAATGGTTACATGAAAAATTTAAATATATTTAAAATATATGCACTTGAGGATAAACTGTTTTTGTATTTATTGGCCTGCTGCTGCTAAGTCATTTCAGTCTTGTCCAACTCTGTGTGACCCCATAGACGGCAGCCCACCAGGCTCCTCGGTCCCTGGGATTGTCCAGGCAAGAATACTGGAGTGGGTTGCCATTTCCTTCTCCATATATTGGCCTAGATAACTCATATATACAGATGACAGATAATAGTCTATATTAACCACATTTAAAGAGCATATTACATAGATAATTCTAGAAAACACCATTTTTCAGTAGTCTCAGATCTATATGCCAGACAACAAAACAAATTCCTTAAATGACTCTATCAGACAATCTATATATCTCTTCATGTTTTTTCTGGAGTACCTATTGACACTATCAAAAATAAATTTATGAAAAGTAGCAGTCAGTTTTCTTGCTTCAGGGTGTTCGGAAAAATATATTAACAGTTTCTAGTCTTATATAAAGAATAAGATTTTAAAATTAACCAAATGCCAATGGATTTTGGTTCCATGAAGACAAAGCAAGTGATTGACAGGAAAATTGGGGCTCTCGTGTGTTCATATCATCTGAGTTAATTGAAGGTTGTCACTCAACAAAGTTGATTTTAGTGGTAGATTTTTCTTTTCATGGATAGAAAAACAACTCTTCTTTTTTTTTTTTTAATTTTATTTTATTTTTAAACTTTACAAAATTATATTAGTTTTGCCAAATATCAAAATGAATCCGCCACAGGTATACATGTGTTCCTCATCCTGAACCCTCCTCCCTCCTCCCTCCCCATACCATCCCTCTGGGTCTTCCCAGTGCACCAGCCCCAAGCATCCAGTATCGTGCATCAAACCCAGACTGGCAACTCATTTCATACATGATATTATACATGTTTCAATGCCATTCTCCCAAATCTTCTCACCCTCTCCCTCTCCAACAGAGTCCATAAGACTGTTCTGTACATCAGTGTCTCTTTTGCCGTCTTGTACACAGGGTTATTGTTACCATCTTTCTAAATTCCATATATATGCGTTAGTATACTGTATTGGTGTTTTTCTTTCTGGCTTACTTCACTCTGTATAATAGGCTCCAGTTTCATCCACCTCATTAGAACTGATTCAAAAACAACTTTTCATTGCTATTAAAAATGTATTATCATGAAGAATACACATTCCTTTCATTTCATTATACTTGAACTCATTTCCTAGTGCCTCTAACTATAATTGCAAATTTTTTCTTAAAATAAAATTTAAATTTATATGCAAACTCACCATCTTGGAGTGCAATATAAGTGGATATTTTATAAATTATACAAATAACATATTTGTTCTGAAAATATCTGATGGGCTAGATTTATTTCTACCCTTAAGTCATTCATAATGGGAGTTTACATACATAACCTTGGACTTGGCATAGTGTAACTAATGACAGGCCCTAGAGAAGTACAGAATTTTACATCAAGTACAGAATTTTATAGGAAAGGAAGCTGTGACCTATATAAGTAAATTGACTTGCTCCAGACCTAGTAAATCACAGCTCTAAGACTGAAACACAAGCATTATGACTTTCAAGGAAACATATAATTTTTTTTCAGTATTCATCTATCTAGACAGGTTGATAGTATTTGAAAAGCTATTTCAGTGATGGTTATTCTGTGATTCTCTTTCCTTGGCATTCATACACATGGAACCTAAGCAAATCAGCCTCCAGGCTCCCATGGAGAATAAAAGAACAGAAAGAGGTTGTTCTCAGATAGTGTTCTAAGAACGTGGGCTTCTCTTTGCTGCCCCACTGCCACCATAGAGACTGTAAGAAGCAAAGTTTTACATCATTAAAATTGTATACATATTAACACCCCCTTACATCTGCCTCCCTCAAGTCCCATTTAGTTTTCTTATCACAATTTAAAAAATAACAATAAGAAGCAAAACTTTGCTTGGCAAATATATCACCAACTTCCTCCCACAGACTACATAATCATTTAAGTCCCCAGGGCAAGTATGCCCTTATTATCTATACAGTAATATAGAAAACTGATGGGAAGAAGTAGATGTTTAATTGTTGTGAAGATGGTCTGCATTTGACAGCAAAGTAAGAAAAAATTATTCAGCTCATGATGTAGCTTGTCTGACAAAAGAACACTTGCCATGATGAAAATTTACTTAATATTCAAGGAAAGCCATACTAACCTTGGTAATCATGCAATTTGTCATTCACATAGTACTTTGATATTTATGGTATGTTCTGTGATAATTTGTTATTCATGGCAACATCATGAAAGATAAAACAGGGAACTTTTTTACTTATCAGTCTTGAGACTTTCACTATCTTGCCCTGTCTCCCACATTAACAAGAACTCAAATAAAAATTGTACTTAAGGCTGTGTGAAAGGGATTATAACAATGGTGAATATCCCAAAAAATTAAATAGACGAGTGAACTTACCTAATCACAGCAAGATTTAATCATTATATCACATCAGGAGCAGAATCAGACCCACTGGGAAGAAGTTAAAACAAGAAATAAAAATTTGGAGTGAATATAATGGGGAGGAATGTATATTGATATCTTACATTTTGATATAACTAGTGCCTCACAAGGGAAACCACTGCCTTGGCAAATGCTAAGTGACTCGACACTGGATGGTTCAGGCAGGGACAATATTGCCACCAGCTAGGATGAAGGGGATGATTTGTTCATAGGGCTGATATTTGGTAGGTTTTGAAAAGCAAAGCATGGTTTTCTGTGTTTGCTTTTAAATTACTTCCCACACTGTAAAAATTAAAACTAAAAATGTTCTAGTAGTTCGATTTATTAAAAATATTATAAAATTATTAGGCCTTTCTGGCAAGATGCTAACCCTAATCAGAATTTTGCAGCCAGGACATGAATGATGGGGCCATAGCCCACTGGTTGACATAGTTCTTGTCTTAGAACACTGCAGAAGACATGAAACCTTAACCCTAAAAGAGAATGATTATAAAATTATGCAGGTGGTCAGCTTAATTGAAAACTACTTTATATATGCAATCCTCTCATCATCTCACCATGAAAGTTTCCTGATTCTAGTTAGTTTAGATTCTAGATTCCTGTTTCTAGTTAGTTTATTCACCGTCACCATCAATATACCTGCAATAATGTATCTGTGGCCTGGAACCAAGACCCAATTGACTTCAGCCATTTTCAAATGGTGTGATCGACCTCTAGTGGTCAGAATATGACATTAAATGAGTAAAACCCTGATTTCTATTGGTTTGTTTTATTCAAAATGAAATTTTATTCAAAAATGACTTTGATATTGATATCTAATATCTTATACTTTGGTATCTTATATTGATATCTTATATTTTATTTCTACTATAGCAATATTTAAAATATTTATATAACATTTATTTATTCATGAATCTACCTACTCCATAAATAGTTATCATTTATGATGCATGTATATCTGCTAAGAAACCAGTTTATGTAGCAAAAGTCAATTAAATATTTGTCCTTTGGAATGCCTCATGCTAAAAAAGGAAATATCTCATATACTTGAACATTTACCTTTCTGTGCCCGAACTAAATTATAAATCATGAGCCCAGAGACATGGAATTATAGAATATGTAGAAATACCACTCTGAGTCAGCTACTTAATCACCTT
The DNA here is from genome assembly GCF_029378745.1 of Bos indicus. NCBI lineage: Eukaryota > Metazoa > Chordata > Mammalia > Artiodactyla > Bovidae > Bos > Bos indicus. The sequence goes on along the minus strand of NC_091764.1, from coordinate 40,032,259 downwards.
CTTTCATATGGAGCTGTACTCATTTTATTTTAGAACAGTGTTATCCCAGTATACTGATTTCAGTCCTCTTGACATTTGATATAGCATTTACTTATTTTTTCATAGATGGAGAATGAATAATGGGGATATTGATCTGACAAGTGATCGGTACAGTATGGTAGGAGGAAACCTTGTTATCAACAATCCGGACAAACAGAAAGATGCTGGAATATATTACTGTTTAGCATCAAATAACTATGGGATGGTCAGAAGCACTGAAGCAACCCTGAGTTTTGGATGTAAGTAATTGTGACTTTAAAATGGGTATGTGCATTTAGGTGAAGAAAATTTTAGACATTATCAGAAGAATTAAGCAAAAAAGGAGAAATCGAGGAGAAAGAAAAGCAAAAGAAAGACTTCTAGATGAGGTGGGCTTTACAAGATGAGTGGGCCTTTATTGTGTGGAGAAGAAAAACAATTCCAAGAGAGCAAAGTATTATGAAAAATATTATGAATGCATTTAAAGTAGTGAAAGATAACACTGGAAAATAAACTAAGGTCATGTTCAGAAAGATCTTGAATAAGTTTCTAATAATTACTCTCAATGGAAATACTAAGCTTTGAATTCTCACTGGGGATGATACTGTCCCCACGGGAGTGAAAATCAGTTCTTGGAGGCAGGGAACCATTTTATGTATTACAACACAATGGTCTTATTCCTTAGTATTTAATTTTTCTTGTTAGTAATGAATTAAATGTTAACTGATTTAAGTTTAAATTAAATAAAATTTCTCCTTTTAGGGACAATAATAATGAGAATACTTTGAGAAACATTGTGCTAAACTAAAAGTTAGAGGTTATTATGGAATAAAAATGTCTATTGGGAGAGGAGTTAGACTAGATGTTCTCCATACGTGATTTTATAAGTCAGCATTTAAATATTTTGCAAAATGAATTATAGGATGAAAGTGACATTTTTAAAAGGACCCAAGTGGTACTGATTACCAGAAGGGAGTGAGACAAAATCAGCAAGTGCAGCCAGATTAAATTCATGTGGTGACAGTGAGAGGGCAAATGATAAACTCAGTCCTTGAGGAAATATACAACAGATTCACTGAAGGAAAAAGACCTTGAATATTTTCTTAAGGAAAGTCTAGTCAAAGGGCAGAAACATTTTGCTCTCTTTAAAATGGAACGGGAGCAATTAAGACCAATATCAAGGATAAAAGTAAGCGCTTCAATGGTCTCTTCGCATTTAGAGAAGACATTGTTATCCACAGTGAGATAGACCCCAACTAAGTTTTAGAATAGGAATGGCATTCCAGGGAGGCATCAGGACAGGAAAAGTAGATTTGAAGGGTTCTTTGCAAAAAGGTAATTATTGGAATGATAATTTTTCAGAGACATAAACATAAAGAGAATTAAAAACTAGATTTCATAATTTGAGTACTGATCACAGCATATTAAAAAGCAGAAACATTACTTTGCTGACAAAGGTCCATTTAGTCAGAGCTATGGTCTTTCTAGTAGTCATGTGAGAGCTGGACCATAAAGAAGGCTGAGTGCTGAAGAATTGATGTTTTCAACTTGTGGTGCTGGGGAAGACTCTTAAGTGTCCCTTGGACAGCAAGGAGATCAAACAGTCAACCCTAAAGGAAATGAACCCTGAATATTCATTAGAAGGACTGATCCTGAAGCTGAAGCTCCAATCCTTTGGCCACCTGATGTGAAGAGCCAACTCACTGGAAAGAACACTGATGCTGAGAAAGATTAAGGGAAAGAGGAGAAGGGGGCTACAGAGGATGAGAAGGTCAGATGGCATCACCAACTCAATGGACATGAGTTTGAGCAAACTCTGGGAGATAGTGAAGGACAGGGAAGCCTGGTGTGCTACATACAGTCCATGGAGTCGCAGAGAGTCTGACATGACTTAGTGACCGACACCAACTTATCACACATAAGGAAATGGAGATGAGACAAGACTGAAACAGAATAAGAACCAGTAACATAAATGAAGAATCAGATCCAAGCAAAATGTGAGTTCCAAATACACAGAACAGAGTGAAGGAAATGAAAACTGAGGAAAGTCCAGAATTTGAAAAAGAGCAAGATTATCGACCTTCACGTTCCTCAGCTAGGATTCTGCCCTTCATCCTTACTCCTTCTCCCCACTGGACTCCTCTCTCCGACTTTCTCTGGTAAAGCCCTGGGTTTGTCTGTGCACATTGTATTTCCAGATATTCTTACAGAGAGTCTTCCTAAATCTGAAGAAAAGTTTAGAAAATGCACAGTCTTCCGGGTCGTCACAGCAGTTATACAGATGCGGCCAATGTCCATATTCTTCTGTAATGTGTGCACGTTCCAGCGTCTGAAAAGGCTCGAATAAGCTTTTGATAAGCTTCACCAAACCAACAGAGAAATATTGTATCTAAAAGTGAATTAGTAGCTGAAAAAGAAACTTTAATGAGTATCAATTTTTCTATTGCCCAGAGAATGAATGTTTTCCTTCTTGCTTTCATGATTAGATCTTGATCCTTTCCCACCTGAGGAACGTCCTGAGGTCAGAGTGAAAGAAGGGAAGGGAATGGTGCTACTCTGTGACCCTCCATACCATTTCCCAGGTAAACTTAGCTCTTCTATGATTATAAGCATCTAGGAAATGAAGTGGGAACACTTTTATTTCTTCATGATATTGGAGCATTTATAATTAAGACTCAATATTTGTATAACCTTATAACACATCACTTACTAGAGCTTATAGATGCTTGCTTTTTTGATTCTTTAAACAGTTGTCCCTAATTACAAAGGTCTATGATCATTTCAGCTTATAAATAACATGTATGTTGGATTATGTTCCTATTAAAGTCCTGTTACACTGGAGAAAATATGGTAGATTTTCTACAAATAATTCCTGTAATAGAATAGTACCAAGGAGGAAATAATCATTTTATTAATAATTTGGCATCTAACATATGCTGCTGCTACTAAGTTGCTTCAGTCGTGTCCCACTCTGTGCGACCCTTGAGACGGCAGCCCACCAGGCTCCCCTGTCCCTGGGATTCTCCAGGCAAGAACACTGCAGTGGGTTGCCATTTCCTCCTCCAATGCATGAAAGTGAAAAGTGAAAGTGAAGTCGCTCAGTCGTGTCCGACTCTTAGCGACCCCATGGACTGCAGCCAAATATACTAGGACCTGTAATTAAACACCAGAAAGAAAGAGACATAATAAATTATTAATCTCTTTAGGAGTTCTAATCCACAAACAGAATGTGAGTTACAAATACATATAGTAAAGAAAACAAAAGCTGAGGAAATCCAGAATTGGATACAGAGCAAGATTGTTGACCTTCACGTTCCTCAGCTAGGATTCTGCCCTTCATCCTTACTCCTTCTCCCCACTGGAGTGCTCCCTCAGTCTTCCTCTGGTGAAGCCCTGGGTTTGTCTGTGCACATTGTATTTGAAGCAAAGTTTAAAACATGTGCAGTCTTCAGAGTTGTCACAACAGGTACACAGGCCCTGCCAATGTATCCCTGTACACAAGAAAGGGGCTAAACTGAAGTTCATCTGTTACAAGATTCAACTTTGGAATACATGTTTTCAGTAATTTGATATGGCTAAAATGAAAGCTACAAAACCATTGATTAAAAGATGAACACTGCATATATAATATTTTCACTCATTTCATTTATCATTTTCTTCAAATAATATATTTATACCATTTTTCTCTCATAAAAAAGTATTCTGGGTTCTTATAGTTTTAATCTTATGTCATAAAGTTGTCTCTAAATATCTCTATATAGAATGATTCATAACAGACTATTATAAGTCTGGCATATATTAATATGGAATATATATACATGCACATATATACTATTCTGATTATGTATAGATAATAGACAGTTTATAATCAAATGTTGATCACTTTTTTCTTATAACTGTGGGAGAAAGAGAATTAGTTGATATACATAGGAGACTCAGTAGACATGAGTCTGAGCAAACTCCAGGAGAAAATGGAGGACAGAAGAGCCTGGCATGCTGCAGTCCATGGGGTCACAAAGAGTCTGACATGACTTAGTGGCTGAACAACAACAAAAGGAGAAATTTATGAATTCAAATGTTGTAAAAAGTTTTTCAATGAAGGAGTGGTCTTTTTTTTTTAAAGAACTGACAAAATTATGAAAAAATACCCTCATGTTCATAGTGTTTCCATTGGCATCTGCTTTGAGTGAGATTTTCATTAAAGGGCGTTGAGCAGAGGAATCACAGGACATCACTTAAGTTATAGAAAGGCAAATCTGGTTACTGTTGTAAGAAAAGACTCAGCAGAATATAAAAGTGAAACCAGGAGCTCAGTTAAAGGTATTGCCATCATGTAGGCAATGAATATGGACCAGAGCAGGGGAACTGGAGGTAGGAAGAAGTAGTTAAATCAAGATATATTTTGAAGGAAGGGGTAAGAGTACAGGCTGGTAGACTTTATGTGTGAGATATAAGAGAAACACAGGAGTCAAGATGACATCAAAGTATTTGTCATGAGCTCTGGAGAGAATGGAGTTGTCTGGAAGAATAGGTGTGGATTAAGAGTGAGGGGCCTAATTTAAAATTCCAAAAAGAGTTGTTCAGTTGGCAGTTCTATGAGTGTGGAACCCAGGGGCAACATCTGAGGTAGGAGTATCAGTTTGTCATGCAGCATTATATAAACTGTTTTCAAAGCCATAGGACTGCATGTCATTACCTAGGGAAGTAGTATAGATAGATATATGGGGAATGGTTCAAGGAACACAAACTATGGGATTTTTCTGAGATGAGTCTGGTTTTCAAGCCTCTGTGGCATCTTTACAACTTTGTTGACTGAAGAATTTCATGGACCAAGACTAAGGTTGGTAGAAGCTTCAAATCATTAAGCCAAATGAGTGTATTACCTCTTCTTCCTGATAAAGATAGAAATGTTTACATGGGTAGGGGCAGGACTGGGACGTCTTTTAAATAAGCCAAAGAAACATTATTAATCACAGAATAGAACCTGAACAACTCATCTCCACTTGTGCTCTTAGTGGATTACGACCTCTTTGAACATTAGACATGACACCTTCAAATATAAGAATGGACATATGCTTGAAGACCATAGTGTGTATATATGTGTGTACCATTTTGCCATTTGCATGTCATAAATCTATCTTTCCACTATATGCAGTTAAGGTTTTGTATATTGCAGTTAATATTTCATGGAGTTGAGGTATAAACGAACCGACCAGGTTTGGATTCTGAACCTCAAAGAACATTATATATGCAACTATTTATAGTAGTCAAATCTTGTTGGCTCTATTTGGTGATCTGATAACCTAAAATTTACTCCTTACTAAGTCAACTTAACTTAGCCATAACTACATCTCAGTTTGCTTGTTCAAAATTTGGGAGTAATAATTCTTGTGCCACCTACTTCACAGACCTTGTTATGAGATTCAAATTTAATGTTTTTAAATTATAAAATGGATATCTAATTTAAAAGGATTATTATTAAATTAAATAAAATGTATTTAGTACATTTAATGTTATATTTTGAATCGCCATTAAAACAAATAAAGTACATCTCACTTCACTAAGAATTTTTTTTATTCATGGCTATTGAATTCACCTCTGATTTATGCACAGGAAAAAGATCTAGGGGACAATCTCATCATTTACAATCACTACATTTTTCTATGGATTTGGGTGTTCTACAATTTCTTGCAAAGAGGAAAACTCTTATTTGAACCAGTTGTTTATTTATTAGGAATACTTATACATACCTATATCAGTAAAAATGTTGATTCAATTTTATAACAACATTTGATATGCAACTGATTGCCTAGTGCCTAGCACAGGATATGTGTCCAACAAATATTTGAAGAATGAGAAAGTAAAAGAGTAAATAAGTGTATTCATTAAATTGATAGATACATAGTGATTACAATTTTAGCAAAAGATAAATTTTCTTGTTTAGATCTTGTTTTATTAAATAGAACCATTAATTCTTTAATGTGTAAGACTTTCTAAATCCCTAGATTCTCAGAAAATGGAAGCATGATTCTTTGATTCCAACTAATTTTCAGAATCTGAAACTGAGTTACACAACTCACAAAATAGGAATCATATATGTGCATATTCTGTAAGAGAATTAAAAAAAAGCCCATCATTTGAAGAGTGAGTACTATTGAGAAAATACAGGATATCTAATAATACACATGGTGTGGATTTTTAAATAAATAAGAAAGTGGGAATACTCTTAAGAGAAAAAACTCATTAAATGTTGAATGTGATAGTGACTGAATCTCAATAGACTAGAAAGGTAAGCATAAAAATAGACAAGCATGCTAGAGCATAGTAGGGAATATATGAGCCCACAGTATAACCTGGTATAAATTTCTTTCTAAAAGAGTTTATATATAGTTTACTATAGATGTCAAACAAAAGTTAGAAGCTATTGTGGTTTTATTGGTATAGGTAAATTCTGTTCTAATGAGGTTAATTAACAACAACAACAAAAAAAAAGTACAAACATCTTCAAAAAAGTTTGTGGACAGAGACAGCACTTAATTACTTCAAATATATATCAAGGAGAAATGTAAAATTATTTATCAAGCTTGGGTAAGTGGTATATTTCAAAATAATACAATGAAACTGATCAAATGCACTATAATTGGCCCAAACAAATCCCCACTGTAATATGGTACAGACTCTCTTGAGGCAAAGAAAAAAGTCCCAGACACCTATCGATAAAAGCAATGTTTTTAAAACAGTCCTGGTATTTACTCTTCCTAAAAAATAATTTTATAATAATTTATTGTTTAAGCCAGACAGCAAGGCTATGAGGAAAATAGGTGCTGACTTCTTCAGTTCAGTTCAGTCGCTCAGTCGTGTGTGACTCTTTGCGACCCTATGAATCACAGCACGCCAGGCTTCCCTGTCCATCACCAACTTCCAGAGTTCACCCAAATGGATGGAGTTCATGTCCATTGAGTCGGTGATGCCCTCCAGCCATCTCATCCTCTGTCGTCCCCTTTTCCTCCTGCCCCCTACCCCTCCCAGCATCAGAGTCTTTTCCAATGAGTTAACTCTTTGCATGAGGTGGCCAGAGTACTGGAGTTTCAGCTTTAGCATCATTCCTTCCAAAGAACACCCAGGACTGATCTCCTTTAGAATGGACTAGTTGGATCTCCTTGCAGTGGAATGCAAAAGTAGGAAGTCAAGAAACACCTGGAATAACAGGCAAATTTGGCCTTGGAATATGGAATGAAGCAAGGCAAAGGCTAATAGAATTTTGCGAAGAGAACACACTGGTCATAGCAAACACCCTCTTCCAACAACACAAGAGAAGACTCTACACGTGGACATCACCAAACAGTCAACACTGAAATCAGACTGACTATGTTCTTTGCAGCCAAAGATGGAGAAGCTCTATACAGTCAGCAAAAACAAGACCAAGAGCTGACTGTGGCTCAGATCATGAAGTCCTTATTGCCAAATTCAGACTTACATTGAAGAAAGTAGGGAAAACCACTAGACCATTCAGGTATGACCTAAATCAAATCCATTATGATTATACAGTGGAAGTGAGAAATAGATTTAAGGGTCTAGATCTGATAGATAGACTGCCTGATGAACTATGGACAGAAGTTCGTGACAGTGTACAGGAGACAGGGATCAAGACCATCCCCATGGAAAAGAAATGCAAAAAAGCAAAATGGCTCTCTGGGGAGGCCTTACAAATAGCTGTGAAAAGAAGAGAAACGAAAAGCAAAGGAGAAAAGGAAAGATACAAGCATGTGAATGCAGAGTTCCAAAGAATAGCAAGAAGAGATAAGAAAGCCTTCCTCAGTGATCAATGCAAAGAAATAGAGGAAAACAACAGAATGGGAAAGACTTCTTCAGAGATGGTTAATTTTTACCATTTGCAGGGAGTAAGGGAAGACAGATAATCTACTGAATGCCCATGAGAACTGAGTCAGAGTTTGGCTCTTGATTACCTAAATTAAGCTTCATTCTTAAGTCTGATCAGGGCAGCTACCACACCAATTGTGGAACAGTTTTGGTAGTTCTGGGGTGGAAAAGGAAGTTAGAAGATCAGTTCTGCCTTCCTATTGCTAAATGAGAGTCTCTTGGACTGCAAGGAGATCAAACGAGTCAATCCTAAGGGAAATCAGTCCTGAATATTCATTGAAAGGACTAATGCTGAAGATGAAGCTCCAATACTTTGGCCACCGAAGAACTGACTCATTGGAAAAGACCCTGATGCTGGGAAAGATTGAAGGCAGGAGGAGAAGGGGATGACAGAGGATGAGATAGTTGGATGGCATCACTGACTCGATGGACATGAGTTTGAGTAAGCCCCAGGGGTTGGTGGTGGACAGGGAAGCCTGGCATGCTGCAGTCCATGGGGTCACAAAGAGTAAGACACAACTGATCGACTGAACTGAATTGATTGCTATACGTCCTTGGGCGAGTCAACCTAGCTAAACCTCTGTATCCTTTTTTTAAAATGACAATAGTGATCCCTAGCTTTGTTTTAGTGAGAAATGATAGCATCCAACATATTGCAATTATTCTTTTGTCCAAGTAGATGGTTTATCATTAGACAATAATCTATTAAATAAATTTATATTATTAATATTACAAGTTCCACAAGGGCAATGACCAAATTTGTCTTCTTTAGTGGCACATAGAAGATAACTCAGTAAACTGGAGGGGAGGCCCAATTTTGATCCATTGAGCAGGAAGCTCCCATGGAAAATGGGATGGGTACCCACTCCACTATTCTCACCTGGAGAACCCATGGACAGAAGAGCTTGACAGGCTACAGGCCATGGGGTCGCAAAGAGTTGGATACAACTGAGTTACTAACACTTTCACATTGAATATTTAGGAAAATACACACTGGGCCTTAAACCAGCCAGACCATTTATTCTGTAGTACAAGATTTATGTTTTTACCAACGCATGGCAGTAACTTCTCTGACCTAACTTTTCTGCCTTTAAGATTCAAAGAGTAAAACATTATCCTGTTCCTCTTCTCTAATGAGTGGTACACAGAAAAATTTCTTAGAATTTAGAAAAACTGAGTAATATGGTAGTTAAAATAGCCTGACCAAAGTCATATTAATATTTAGTCTGGAATTAAAATACAGGTCTCCACATTGACATAACTATGGAGTACTCAGAATATTCTGAATTAGTTTTGTGTGTGGTATCTTGAAATATTGTATAGCTAAGAAAATTCTTCTGTAAGGAAATCTGTACTTTCCTGACTCTTTCTAATTTTTTTGGAATTTGTGTCCAGAAATCATTACAAAAATATTAATTTTCTTTTTAAGTGAGAATACAAAAATTATTTCAAAACTAGACAAACTCACATCTGTTAAAATATACTTTAAATATTATTTTGGTTTACAGTCTGTTAAAATATATGATAAATGTTATTTCTAAATACTATAAACATAGAAGTATTTGTTGCCCAATTCCAAAAACCTGATTTCAGCAATTTAAGCAACCTCCAAAGTTTCTGCTTATTTTGTTTCTTCTGTGGTTTTTACCTGACCTTCTTAAATCAGCATAAGGATAACGATTAATATTAATAGAATCATTCACTTCATGGCAAATAGGTTGGGAAACAATGGAAACAGTAAAAAAGTTTATTTTCTTGAGCTCCAAATATCACTGCAGAGGGTGACTGCAGCCATGAAATTTAAAAAATTCTTGCTCCTTGGAGGAAAAGTTATGACAAACTTAGTCAGCATATTAAAAAGCAGAGACATTTCTTTGCCAACAAAGGTCCATATAGTTAAAGCTATGATTTATCCAGTAGTCATGTATGAATGTGAGAGTTGGACCATAAAGAAGGCTGAGCACTGAAGAACTGATGCTTTTGAACTGTGGTGTTGGGGATGACTTTTGAGAGTCACTTGGATAGAATGGGGATCAAACCAGTCAATCCTAAAGGAAATCAACCCTGAATATTCATTAGAAGGACTGATGCTGAAGCTGAAGCTCCAATACTTTGGCCACCTGATGCAGAGAGTCAACTCATTGGAAAAGACCCTGATGCTGGGAAAGACTGAAGGCAAGAGGAGAAGGGGACAACAGAGGATGAGTTGGTTGGATGGCATCACCGACTTAATGTGCTTGAGTTCGAGCAAGCTCTAGGAGATGTTGAAGGACAGGGAAGCCTGGTGTGCTGCAATCTATAGGGCCACAAAGATTTGGACATGACTGAGTAACAGCAACAAGAATTATTCACAGATACAAAGGTCTAGAGAATGTGTATGCTAACAATAAGAATGCTGAGTTGGAGAAATATGGTGATTTTATTTTCTTTCAAATTTAACTTTGTATTTTCATTTTTTGAAAACAAAAAATAAACTTCTGTAATTAAAAAGTTAAGATAAATAATCTTCATTCACTTTTATGAGACTGTATATTGCTGGAGAAAATTATATAGCTAGTTTAAATGGAATCCCCTGGACTATTATTTTCAATCATACTGGACATATATAGCATGCAATTCTTTTAGTTTTTCATATTCAGCTCTTTTTCATTCTCCATTTAGCAGCTTTACCAGTCAATCACCTTGAGTTCCATAAAACAAAATGGAATGGTGTCAGGTCATGATTATTTCATTTTTAAAATATCTTGATTTTCCACCATCTTGCATCTAAATCTTTTCTAACTTGAACTAAGAGATCTTTTTCTGAGGGTACCTTTTTTTTAATTTTAATTCCCCTGAGGGTATTTTTTTCCCCCTGAGGGTATCTCCCTAGTGGCAGTTGTCTTCACATGGTTATAATGTTTTAAAGGGGATTAGGATATTGAGACTGAGAAATATGTATCACCCAGCGTTCCCTCTTACGCATTACTGCTGTGCATGATTACTGGAATGTCATCCCTCAAAACATTAAGGGGAGATCTGAATGGAAAACTGGGAAAAGAAGCAATTTAATGAGGAAATTCAACTTTTGGCCTAACCAGCCAGTATGCTTAGCCAAAGGAATTTACAACAGTTAAAAGTTACCATATGATCTGCTTCCTAATATTTAAGAAAACAAGTAAAATGCCTTTTTTCCTTTTCTGTAGTTTTTACTTTTTAATGTAGCCAGAACAGGCTGCATAAACTCATTTCTAAATCTGTCATGTATAATAGGAGAATAAAAAGATATAAAGCCACAGTACAGTTGACTTTATCTTTTAAATGCAGTAGGGAAGATGGAATTTGAAGCTATTAGACCTGGATTCAAAATCCTAATTCTACTTAGTCATGAAATTCTAAGCAAGTCATTTAAACTGAGTTGTATTTAGCCCATAATTAATTAAAAGAATATTGGTAATTCATGAATAATTGAGAAATAGATATTATTGCTTAGTATCACTTTATATTCAAACTACGGTAGCTTTTAGAAAATTTGTGCCATTTATCTTGGCCTACTTCCAACATTTACTCTACAAAAGCCTAGATTAGATTATGTGCTAGTTTATTTCTAGAAAACAAGACTTTTCCTTTTGGAGAAGAGCTTAAAACTGAGTCAATAATATTTGAAAAGCCTAGATTAGGTTATGAACTAGCTTACTACTAGAAAACAAAATCTTTGCTTTTGGAGGGAGTTTAATACTTAGTCAACAATATTTTCTTCTAGATGATCTTAGCTACCGCTGGCTTCTAAATGAATTTCCTGTATTTATCACAATGGATAAACGAAGATTTGTGTCTCAGACAAATGGCAATCTCTACATTGCTAATGTTGAGGCATCTGACAAAGGCAACTATTCTTGCTTTGTATCCAGTCCCTCTATTACAAAGAGTGTGTTCAGCAAATTTATCCCACTCATTCCACTACCTGAACGTAAGTATATTTGTTCTCTGTTTTTGTAAGGTTGTCTACTTATGGCATACTTATAATAATGAAAAGAAATATCCAATGGGCAAACCAGCTGACTGCTTCACCAGGACAAATAGAGGACATATACTTTGAAAGTCTTGGTTTTTCCTTAGATTTTCACCTAGAGAAGATTTACATCATAAAATGTCCTAAGGTGGTTGAGTTTGAATTGGTTGCCTCCAGTTCAGTGAATGTATAGAAACCCAATTGATTTACTAGCAAAATGCCAATATATTGGTTATAAATGGGAATCACCACCATCTGTTTTTTGTTTCATGGTCAGTCCTACTTTTTAGTCAATTCATGAAAGTGAATGAATGATTATATCAAAACAAGCTGCAGTGATTACAGAATTAGGGTGGAAGGAAAGGTAATCAGATCATTTTTTATTTTTAAGGAATTATTTACATGAAGCAAATAAGTATATAAATTGCCTTTCTATTGTAAGTAGTGTAGGGTATGACTACTGTGGTACCATCTTGAATGACAGTTAAGAGTTAACACACTCTTAACTGGCCTTTCCCCAGGCTTCAGTTGAATGAACTTAAATCAGAATACAGTATGTTTTCTTACTTCAGGTTATTTTTATCTCAGTCCTCCTGCAACACTCATATCACTGAATTCAAGCTTCTAAGGAAATACTGGTTCTGTTGTTGGCAGACTTAAATTTGGGTCTTACCTCTAAGTTTTATATAATAATGGTGGCAAGTCTATCATATCACAGACATTCTATTATTATTCTCAAGATAGCAGTCACATGGTTACTATTCAATAAACGTCTTATTATCTGGCTTTTTTTTTACCCCTCTCAAATCTTAGGAAATACTCTCACCACTACTTCACGGAGTGAAAAGGAACCATCATGTGAAAACTTCCCTCATTTTCGTCCCTCAAAATTCAGTGCTTCTTACTTTCTTTCTCAGTGGAAAAAGTGTTTTTCCTGCTGCTCAAGCTAATTGCTGCAGCTGCTCTGATTCACATTCCATTTGTTTCATTTAAGGATGTCATTGCATCACTCTTTCTTTTCTGAGTCTTTAAATTCTCCTCCATTTGTTTCCCTCTGCATATTCTTTTGTATTCAATGCAAACAGTCTTGAGTAATCAAAACCACTTCTTATTTGCTAAATCCAAAAGACATTTTCAGATCTGATTCTGTATGAAATTTGACCCTTGTTGATCTCTTCTGGCTCTCTTGAAATCTCCTTTCTTTTCCTATTTTTTGACTATTTCTTCCTCTGCTTATTTCCCAGCTGCCTCAGTGACAACCTCTATGCAGTATCCTTCATCAGATCATCCTCATTCTCATATTTCTTTCCAATCTTTTTCTAGATAGTCTCATTCATTTATACCTTTATTTCACTAGAAGCTCTATGTGCTGACTCCAGATTCACTTCTCCAAAACTTTTCCCTAATCCTACCTACATCCTGGGCTTGACACACAGAAGCTTCTCAAGAGTGTTAAATTTGAAATATTCCAAACATATCTTTCATCTGCTCTCTAAACCTCCTCTTCTGGTGTTCTTCATCTCATTGAATAATACTATCATATTTCTCACCGGTAACTCAGGAGAGAATTTTAATCGTCAACTCCTTTCCACTGACATCCTGAGGACAGTGAACACAGCAGTTTTCATTTAGGACATAAGCACTTGGAAAGTTTGAGGAAAATGTGGAACCCAAAGATAATGATTCAGCAGACCCAGGATGTGATCCAGGAATCTATAGTTTCAATGAGTATCCCAAGTGATTTTAATGAATTGGATTTTATTAATTAATTTATTTTTACCAATACAATATTGTAAAGTAATTAACCTCCAATTAAAATAAATAAATTTATATTTGAATTGGATTTTTGATCTGTATCTTGGGAAAACATTGATCCAAGGGGCAGTTCTTTTGATTCTGGTTCTAAAACACAACTTGGATCTGTGTTTTCCTTTCTGCTCCCACTGTGACTCTGCCCTTGTTCAGGCCCTCACTTAGAACTCTGACTCTCTGCTATATTTTTCTTCTCCATATTCCTTCCCTTAAAACTGCCAACAAATCTACTTAAACCAAAGGTAAAATTCATATTTAGTCTCTTAACAAATCCTATTAATAGCTAACCATTGAGGAAATTAATCTCAAAATCTTTAATATCAGTTTCAAACCTTCTATATTGTAGATTCAAGTTCATCTTCAACTACATATACTTCAATATCATTTTGATTCCTAGACCTTTTATAATTGCCTGCACACTCCTGAAGTTGTGTCAAAATATGCGATTTCCTCAACTTGAACTGGTCTGGTTCAAATGTCCTCTTTGCCTGAGATTCCCTCAGCTCTTATATATTTCCAACAATCCTCCTTGGCCACCACTTTTTTAGAGCATTTACTATTGATTTGGTTTATATTTCAGGTCTTTGTGTATCTATTTGTCTTTCAAGTGTTCTACAGTATAAAGCACACACTCATGTTATGATTCTAAGCAGTGTATTTAGCCTTTCTGCTCTGCTTGCTAATTTTGGTTTTTCTTAAATTAGGAACAACAAAACCATATCCTGCTGATATTGTAGTTCAGTTCAAGGATGTATATGCATTGATGGGCCAAAACGTGACTTTAGAGTGTTTTGCACTTGGCAAGTAAGTATGCTCACAGTTTTCATTAATGTATATAAAGTTTAAATCTTATATTGTTAGGAAATAAATGTTAAAAATGTTTATCTATAAACATAGAGTAAATTGACTTTTAAGTGTTGTGGACTATTAGCTCTTGTTATCTTCTATTTAAGTCCTGTTCCTGATATCCGATGGCGAAAAGTCCTAGAACCAATGCCAAGCACAGCTGAGATCAGCACCTCTGGAGCTGTCCTCAAGATCTTCAATATTCAGCTAGAAGATGAAGGCATATATGAATGCGAGGCTGAGAACAATAGAGGAAAGGATAAACACCAGGCAAGAATTTATGTTCAAGGTAGATACATTGTTTTAATTTTCCACACATGTAATCAATATCTTATTTAAAACCATTTTCTAACTTGAAAACTTAGCATAAAATGATTAACCTTAAAAACAGTAATGTGTATTACATTGTGAAAAACAATAAAATATTTATCTTTATGTCCAACTAAGTCACAAAAACGAGTAGACAAGTTAGGAATTTATGCCACTGGTATTACAGGAACATGAATGGATCAATAGTAGTGTTCTTGATAATTTTGAGAAAATACAATTCATATGGCTTGTTGACTTTCTTCAGGCTCTTTTTTATTTGTAGAAACACCTATGCATTATGACATAGTTTAAGCCAGTGATTCACAAACTTTACCATGTTTTAAAATCATCTGGAGGGCTTATTTAAAGACACAAATTGCTGGTTCTCATACTCAAGAGTTTCTGAGTTAGAAGGTCTATTTGGGGTGTGAGAATTTGTATTTATAAAAAATTCTTAGGAGATGTTGATGCTACTTGTCCAGGAGCCACTCTTAGAGAATTATTGGTCTAAGGAAAGTTTTTCTTTGATACAACTTTTTGATACAAGTATTTAATTGAAATAAGCTTTATTTGGGAGGAGAGAATATAGTTTCTCAGTCAATGCTTAAAACTTTGCATACTGAAATCCTCCCTACAATGTTCTCCAATGTGAAATTTGCAGGTCACACCTGAATAAACATCTAAGTCTTTGATAAGGTCATTCACTGAAAGGATGAATGTACAGAGTGCGTCCTCAGAGGCAGACACAGCAGGAGCCAGGACAGTTAAATATAGGAAATATTTTGTCCTTGAGGGGTTCATACTCTAGTCATACTATATGAAAAACCTCCAAATTTATATAGTCATACACAGTCAAATAAATATATACCCCTAATGTATATAATTATAAAGAAAATTGTGAGTACAATATGGGGATTACATATGATATTGATAAAGCATTTGATAAAGGGGTACCTTAGTCTCATCAAAGGATGGATGATAGGAAAAACTAGAGATGATGCCTGAGCTGAACTGGAATACCAGTAGACTAAAGGGTACTGTGGCAGTGTCAGGACGAACCCTTACCTCCTACCCTTAGACCCCAGGCCTCTGTCTATATAGGAATGAAGTAAGCATCTCCAACGACCCAGCACATGCAGCCTCATCACCACCATCTCAGAACGTCCACTAGGTTTAGGATTAATGTAACTTTCACCTTGTGCATTTCATTTGCCTTAAGAAGCCCTTGGACTCCAGGGCCGTCTTATGGGCTACACTTTCATACCCACATGGCTTTGCACCTTTCCTACTCAGACTCTATATTCTTTTCATTCCTAACTTCTGACGTCCTTATGGTCATCTAATAAAATGAGAGAGTGAGTAAATCTGGAGAAAAATAGTCCAGTTGCCAAGCAACATTAAGGGCCTATTTAAAGTTAGTGATGCAGTGATGTTTAACTAGACATAGGCTAATCAATTTGGTAGTGCTCATTTCAAGTCATATTCAAGTTCCTTGGTTCTGACACTAAGGCAGAGAGCCAGAGTTTTCCAATATTACTCTTTGCCAAAGTAGCAAGACAAAGTGGAGAGAGATGAGTGAGCCTCTAGAACACATAGTCCATTATTATCAGAATCCCCTATATCCGTAACTTTGCACATTCCCTTTATTTATTTATTGCCTGTTTATTTATTTATTTATTTATTTTATTCACATTCCCTTTAGTCTTTGCTGTAACTGACACTGTTTCTACTGCAGACCACGCAAGCAGTGGCTGAATTTTCTTTCACAACCCTCATCCCCAGGTGTGACTTGTACACTTGTCCTCCTTGCTCTTTATTGCCATTGCTAGACTATCTTTCTTTTCCTTTAATTATCTAGTTTATAATCTTATGTCAGGTTACCTTCCCAACCCATTGTTCTAAGATTTTCATTATTAACAACTATCACCACTACAAGTCTTTTCATGACTTCATTCTTGGTGACATAAAATCATGTGGACTATAATAATTTTTCTAATGGTCTTGTGTCTCACTTCCTTTGAACTCCTCTCTTCCAATGATCTTGTTCTACAATCTTGCTCAGCAATCCACTCCTAAGGCTGAGGGTTCAGACCTTATTGTTACCAAAAGTGCAATCCCTTTACAATCTCAAGTTTAGGTATTTAAACTCTGATCACCACCTTTCAAGCTTCAATACCCAGATTCCTACAATCCTTTTAATCTACCAGCAACTATAATCAGTTAGTCTTACTCTGTTTTAACTTCCTCTCACTTTCCCTAACTTGGCCATCTCTTTCCTAAACCTGGGTTCAATCATTATCATTTCCCTGCACACCGACTTAGCTCACTCATCTCTCTCCACTTTGTCTTGCTACTTTGGCAAAGAGTAATATTGGAAAACTCTGGCTCTCTGCCTTAGTGTCAGAACCAAGGAACTTGAATATGACTTGAAATGAGCACTACCAAATTGATTAGCCTATGTCTAGTTAAACATCACTGCATCACTAACTTTAAATAGGCCCTTAATGTTGCTTGGCAACTGGACTATTTTTCTCCAGATTTACTCACTCTCTCATTTTATTAGATGACCATATCATGCCTTCACGGTTTCCATTAAACCCACAGTAATTCCTTCTTCGACCTTCCTCTCAGCTAATAACTTGGCTTCCTATTTTACAGAGAAAACGGTAGTAATTAAATTAGAACTCTCACAAACTTCTGTTCTGTTTCTACTAACACTTGCGTCTCCACCCTTATCTCTTTTTACTCTAGAGTCAGCTATTCTCTGAGAACAACACCTCCACTTGTGCACTGGACTCTATCCCTCTTACACAATAAATTGAAACATAATTCTTTCAAACCTTAAATATCAGTTTGAAAGATTTATAAGAAACAGATCAGTTATTTTAGTGTTATTTATGAATCAGCTTTCCAACAAACCATGCTTCACAAATAGAAAAACAATTATAAGTTGAATTAGAATTACCTTGTCTCTAATAATGTAAAGTTTACCTACAGACCTATATACAACTTCAATGATTCTATCATTGATTCTAAGACTCAGAGAGTATCTGATGTATTCTCCAGAAGAAAGTCAAAACTATAATATTTGTCTTCTTGAGTTGATGATGAATGCTGAGACTTGCATTTGCATTTACAATGTCCTATACTTTTTAGCATTTCCTGAGTGGGTGGAACACATCAATGACACAGAAGTGGATATAGGCAGTGATCTCTACTGGCCTTGTGTGGCCACGGGGAAGCCCATTCCTACCATCCGATGGCTGAAGAATGGATATTCGGTATGTGTGTTCAAGCGCTTTGCAGTTCTTGAGCCTATGTTCAGG
This sequence comes from Bos indicus, assembly GCF_029378745.1. Lineage (NCBI taxonomy): Eukaryota > Metazoa > Chordata > Mammalia > Artiodactyla > Bovidae > Bos > Bos indicus. The sequence continues at coordinate 40,014,076 of NC_091764.1, read as the reverse complement.
TAACATTTCCTATAATCCCGGGAAAAACTAGTGGCATGTAGGCCCTGAAATATAAAAGTTTCCTTAAAAAAAAAAAAAAGTGAACATAAAGTGTCTTTTTTCAGCTTAAACAGTTTTCTATAATCTTATGTCTACCTTCTCTTTCTCTCTCCTTATTGTCTCCTTTGTTCCACTTCCCCCTTCTTCCTTTGCATCCATCTCCACTACCTGATATTGTCCTCTTTTTCTTACCACTGTTTCCCTGACCCCACAGAAACAGAGGTAAGAGTGAAGGTCCTACCTTTAGCCCTGGGGACAAGTAGCAGCAGTGGGGTCCTTCTCTACCTTCCCACTGTAATCTCTCAGCTGGGCCGAGAGGGAAAAAGGTGGACTCTCTGCTCTGTAGGATGAATAGAACAAGAGCCACTGGGCTTGGTAAGTGGGTTTTACTTCCCCATACCATGAAAACCCCACTCCACTCGACTTAATTAACAGTGGGGGAAAAATAATGTACTTAAAATGGAAGACAACCAAGCCCAAACCCAAATGAAAGCATTTCTGTTAAAGTTTTTCAAGGAGACGTGTTTTACTTTGTGTTCTTTCCAGTACCATAGAGGGGAACTGAGGCTGTATGACGTGACCTTTGAAAACGCTGGCATGTACCAGTGCATAGCTGAAAACACACATGGAGCAATTTACGCAAATGCCGAGTTGAAGATCCTGGGTCAGTATCACTTTCTGTTTCTGTCAACAATCAGCAAGAAAGCAACACATTAAAAAGTATCTTGGGTTATCTAGATTATACTTAATTTCATATTACTTTCTTGAATTAACAGTTTCTTGAATTAGAAGTTAAGCATTTCTAAAATGTGGTTTGTATTAGAATGGTATTATTTTCCTTTCATTGAAGAATAGTAAATAAATTGGAAGCAATGTAGAGTATAAAGGTTTTTAAAATGTTTTTAATGGTAAAGCAAACTTTACACATGTCAATTTTTACAAGTCTTGCTTTCTCCTATGTCTGGGCAACTAAACACTGCCAGAACATCACATAGTACAGCTGCTCCCTCAGTGCCTGTGAGGCAGCCTTGGAGAGTCTTTGGCACTCAGTAGCTTTATCAGTCCCTGGGTTTCATATCCTACAGTTGCTGTTTAAAACCTTCAGCACATTCCTCAGTCCCTTTATCCCACACTGAGTTTCTTCTTCATGAAAATTGAAAATCATGGAGATAAAATGTTTCAACTTCCTATCCCTCATTCAAAACTATCTGAATCTTTACTACACTTATCCTTTAGATACTCTTTATCCAGAGGATGATGTATACCTCCTCTCGTCCAAAAATAATCCCTTTACCTCTGTACTCAAGACACATCCCTTCTCTTTGTGTGTGTATGTGTGTGTGTGAGTGTGTAAATCTGTATGTGCATATCTCTCAAGATGCCTCTCTTTCTGGGCATGTTTTCCTCTTGAATTCTCCTCTCGTTTGTGTTTAGTGACTCAGTGCTGATACTTCCTATATTATTTCTTCTTGATCACTTCATTTTCTCCTTTTCATCCCTTCCTTTGCTCAGTTGAAAATCTTGCTCTCTTCCAGAGTTCCATTCCTCTGGCTGCATTCCATTTTCTTTCTCATTCTTTCACATATTCTATAATATTATTCCTGAATTATTATTATTTTGAAATTAAAATTATCCTGGATGATATCTTCTTCTCCCATTAACTATCAATGACCCCTTAAAGTATATCTCTGGGTCAGAGTTTTATCCTCAGCTTCTATCTCAGTATGAAAAATTTCTTAGCAGAAATGGTCATCTGGGTAAATTCATAGATATCCAAAACTTAGCATGTCTGAAATTAAAGTCATTATTTCTTATTCATCCACACCTTTTCCTCTTGAAATGTTTACTGTTCTAAAAAATGAAACCGTAAAGTTTAAAAATAAAATAAAATTAAAAAAAAAAAAGAAACAAGGTAGTAAAAAAATAAATAAATAAATAAATAATGAAACAATCCATTACATCCTTCTCCCCTATTACATCTATTGAATTTCTCATTTTTACCCTATAAATCTTTCTGAGTTTTTTTACATTCTTATTTTCATTACAATTACCTTAAATAACACCTTACTATATCATGCCTTTTTCATACTACTTGAAGTGGCTATCATTGAGTTTAGTTATATTTCAAGTAATTAATCCAGATGGGCAGGCTTCCTCTTCTGGATATGATCACTGAAAAGATAAAGCAATAACTCTGGAGAAGGCAATGGCACCCCACTCCAGTACTCTTGCCTGGTAAATCCCATGGACGGAGGAGACTGGCAGGCTGCAGTCCATGAGGTCGCTAAGAGTCGGACACAGCTGAGCGACTTCACTTTCAGTTTTCACTTTCATGCATTAGAGAAGGAAATGGCAACCCACTCCAGTGTTCTTGCCTGGAGAATCCCAGGGATGGGGGAGCCTGGTGGGCTGCCATCTGTGGGGTCGCACAGAGTCAGACACGACTAAAGCGACTTAGCAGCAGCAGCAGCAGCAGCAGCAAAGCAATAACTCAGTGCAGCCTATTTGATTTTTGCTACACCAAAGGTTAGTTCTTTAAAACAGTTGTACCACTACAAATTGAGTGACACTAAAAGAATGTGAAAGGCAGTGAAATAATAATAAGAAAGTATTAAATAAAACTATCTTTTAAAAGAGTTGAGGCCTTCTTAATTTTAACTTTCCCTGATTCTTCTTAAATTTTAAGGATCATATTCCATTTCTTCCCCTTAAAGTCAAAATTCATTGCTAATATCTTCAATCTAGCTTCTTTGGGTATTAAGCAGATGTTTAGGCTTAGGCTTCATACTGTATCACTTTGGTGAAAAGTACAAAGAAATCATTTGACTTTTAGAGAAGATATGAGGTGAGTTTCAATTATTTCCCAAATGTAAACTCTTTTGTTTTCTGTTGTAATTTCTCCTTTTAAAAAAAATCAGTTTATCATTTTTTTAATCAGAGGATAATTACTTTACAATACTATGATGGTTTTTGCAACACATAAACATAAATTGGCATACATGTCTACCCTCCATCCTGAGCCCCTCTCCAACCTCGCTCTCTATCCTATCCCTCTGGGTTTTCCCAGAGCACCAGCTTTGGGTGACCATAATTGTTATACATTATAAAATGATAAGAAAATACAACAGTTCAGATTGTAAGATCTCTTTGTCTTCAAGCCAAAAACCTTCCAATCATTGAATGTCTATTAATGTAGTAATTAAGCAAACTGAGCATTTTGAGATTGAGATAAATTCCTGGGCATCTTTATATTTGTTTCAATATATTTTTTTGTTTATTGCCTGTAGAAATGGTGTTTCTCGTTCTTCTTTCTTGAGTTATTTAGTTAACTTTTATTTATCTACGAAAGGATTATTGAGTACTTTTGCTGTACCATATATTAGTCTATAATAAGCTCAATAAAGAGCAAAGAGAATACACATACATACCTATGTATATATATATGTGTGTGTGTATACACATATATATGAACATAGTCTAGATTCTGTCACTAGAAATTCAAATATTACATAAGCATGAAGTCATTCTAATGACTGGACAAAAGCAACTATTTTATTAAAAGTAAACTGATTCAAGAAAAATTCTCATTTTATAGATGAATTTAGGCTTTTTAAATATAATTCTATTACATTTTCTCTCATTTTACAAACAATATGTTACCCATAATATTTATTGAACCTAGACAGAGTACCCAAAGAAGGCAATGGCACCCCACTCCAGTACTCTTGCCTGGAAAATCCATGGACGGAGGAGCCTGGTAGGCTGCAGTCCATGGGGTCGCTAAGAGTCAGACATGACTGAGCGACTTCACTTTCACTTTTTGCTTTCATGCATCGGAGAAGGAAATGGCAACCCATTCCAGTGTTCTTGCCTGGAGGATCCCAGGGATGGTGGAGCCTGATGGGCTGCCATCTATGGGGTCGCACAGAGTCGGACATGACTGAAGCAATTTAGCAGCAGCAGCAGCAGCAGACAGAGTACCACATGCTGTGTTAGGTATACAACACAAGTTGGTTGTTTACTTATATATTTATTGCCAATTATAAAACACAAACTAGAAGAACAATGGAATAACCTAAATCTTTTCCATAAGAAATGTGTTCCTCAGAGTACGTTCCTCACTTCCTAGAAGTGCTGAATTTCAGGTTCACCCCAGACCTACTGAGATCTCAACAGCAGTTTTACTGAGATCCTTCGATGGTTCTGATGCTCAGATAAAATTTGAGAATCATGGAACTAGATGATGAAGCACCAAGACCTGGATAAAGATATACTTAGACTCAGAAAAAGCTGTAGAAAGGACAGTTACAGATCACTGGAATATGTGGAAATAGAAGGAATTCCCCCAGAGTCTGGGGGAAGATGAAGAGATTGAGAAATGAGCTAGATGTGGAGACACTAAAGAAAGTGATATATCATTAAGTAAGTGATTTTAGGATCTAAGCTGTTTTCATAATTATTGTTCTTTACTTTTAGGTAAGGAGATGTATCATGTATTCCTCAGTTAATTGAAAACATCATTCCCATAGCTGTTTGTAGGTTGGTCTTAAATGCAGGGGTTTCTGTTTATTAAGGCATCTCATAGTGTCTGCAACATAGTTGGTGCTCAATAAATGTTTGTATAATGAAGGAGGAGTCTTACAGTTTACTGAAAAGAGAATGCTTATGAATCAGATGGAACTAGATTCAAATCTAACTCCCATCTGATAACCCTCTGCCTGTTGCACCTTTGACAGGTTACAAAATCTTAATAGATATTAGTTTTCTCACTTGTAAACAAGAGACTGTTCAAAGTGTGTTTAAAGAATACTAATTCTAAATATGTGTCAGCATTAATAATGGTGGTCCATTTCCTCCAGCCCTTCACTTAACTTCCCTTGTGAAATTGAGTCAAGAAAATTGAATTAGACGTTACCTTAAAAATTATAGAGCATTTGACTGCAACTACAATTTATAATAATCCAGTTATCACCAAGAATTGCATATTTAAAATGGGCAAGATTTGATAAATAAAATATACCTTAGTGAAGTTATTAAAGCAAAGGAAAACTACTAGTGTTATGTATGGAATGTCTGTTGGTCATAGTGGATAATATTTGGTGAGATTAATCCTCTCTGGCTTCCCAAGTGGCTCAGCGGTAAAGAATCCACCTGCCAATGCAGGAGACCCAGGTTTGATCCCTGGGTTGGGAAGATCCCCTGAAGAAGGAAATGGCAACCCACTCCAGTATTCTTGCCTGGGAAACCCCATGGATAGAGAATCCCGGTGGGCTACAGTCCATGGGGTCACAAAAATCAGACACAATGACCAACAGCAACAGTCCTTTCTATTGATTATTAATCAAAAGGAAATAAAAAGTACTATAGTATAGAAGAATTTTTTTCTTTTTAGTAAAAAAAGAAAATAACTAGTTCTTTCTTTTTAGCTTTGGCTCCAACTTTTGAAATGAATCCTATGAAGAAAAAGATCCTGGCTGCTAAAGGAGGACGGGTTATAATTGAATGCAAACCCAAAGCTGCACCCAAACCAACATTTTTATGGAGTAAAGGCACAGAGCGGCTTGTCAATAGCAGCAGGTTAGTCCAGAATGCAGTTCAGTATTCGGAAAAGCTTACTTTGTAAAGAACCTGTTTTCACATTCATAAGGTAAATATTTTTGTTCTAACTTTTTTCCACAGATGATATCACAGTTCTAAGGTAAACCAAAATACTTACCCATCACTGTCCCTATCTATTATAAACATTTAAACATCTACAATTTATAAGGATATTTTAAAAGTGAGGCCCAGAGATTTGTGATAAATTGCCCAAGGCTTCAAAGTAATTAACAATGAGAAATAGAACAGAATCTAATTTGTACCTAACAAGCACATCTATAGCCATTCATATTTGATTTAATTTTATGTGATTAGTCTATTAAACATTTCAGTAGGGAAATAAAAGGTGATTTCAAAGTACAAGTCACCTCTTCCCATCTTCCAAAGTGAACAGGAACTTCTAATCTTCCTAACTACCTATCAGTATTTTAGAGGCTTTGGGATAAAACAAAGCATATAGCTTGCATAGATTATTTGCATAAAAGCCAAACTGAATGGTTTTTATAAGTTTCCCAGAAGAAGTTATGATTATATTGAGTACTAAATTACGGGGAGAAGCAAGTCACGTTGGGAAATAAAAGAAGTGGGATATGAAGGTTGAGGAGCAAGAAATATCTCATTCAGGGGAGTGTAGTATGTGCAAAGGCCCTAAGGCAGAGGGCAGAGGACATATAAAGACTGTAAAAACTAAAATCAGTGCGGCTGTCTTTAGAGGAAAATGAAGAGTGTTAAGGGATGACACATAGTAAGCCAGATGATCAGCAATGTTTTTTGTGCTGAGGTACTTGGCTTCATCTACGAGTAATGGAAATCTGTCTAGAGGCTTAAATGAGGGAGGGGAAAAGTAGCCTTTGCTTTAAAAAATATTCTGGCAAAATGTAAAATATAAATCTTCTTATAATAATCCAATAAAGAATGTAAGATGGATGCTATCATCTCTATTTTTATATATCTAAAGCCTGGAAGGAGAAGGCAATGGCACCCCACTCCAATACTCTTGCCTGGAAAGTCCCATGGACAGAGGAGCCTGGTGGGCTGCAGTCCATGGGGTCGAGAAGAGTCAGACATGACTGAGCAACTTCACTTTCACGCATTGGAGAAGGAAATGGCAACCCACTCCAGTATTCTTGCCTGGAGAATCCCAGGGATAGTGGAGCCTGATGGGCTGCCGTCTATGGGGTCGCACAGAGTCGGACACGACTGAAGCGACTTAGCAGCAGCAGCAGAAAAGCCTGGAAAGGTTTAAGTAACCTTCTGAAAATATCTCAAATAATCTCTAAGCTAGAACTTTGAACTTGTGCCATGTTGATATGAAATGAACGTATTTCTCTTGTTAGGATAATCGCAGGTATGACTGTGTATACGACAGAAATGGAGTGGGAAGGGGTAGGCAGGGACAGCAGCTGTTTCCCAGAACACATTAACTTTTATAGTTAATATGTTTGACTAAGAGTTATTAAGACTTTAACAAAATAATACCTGAAGAATTAGTGTTAAAGGAAAAGTCAGCTTGTGCAATATAGCATTGAAACTTTAGCAGTCAGACGAAGAATGATACAGACCGTAATCTAAAGGTAGTTCCGTTCTCAGGTATTCACTACTACAACAGCCTGGGGCATGACGTTCCCTATTGGCTGCACCGTTAGCTCTCTCTCCTTAATGAAGAAAATCTTGCTCTGATTCCTATGAGGACTCATGTCATAGGCCTCTGCAACCATGGATTTCTCAGAACCATGCTTCATGGATTATACTGAGATAATTTTGGCAACAAGTGACTAATTTATTAAAGACCATGTGGTTCCTGGCTTCTGTGACTGTTTATCTATATCATATTTTCTAAAAATAAGACATATATTTCACTTGTATATGAAATCTAAAATATGACACGAATGAACTTACTTACAAAACAGAAACAGACTCACAGGTACAGAGAAGAGACTTGTTGCCAAGGAGGAGGAGGTTGGAGGAGGGATGGGTTGGGAGTTTGGGATTAGTAGATGCAAACTCTTATATACAGACTGGATAAACAATAAGGTCCTACTGTAAAGCACAGAATAGTCAATATCCTGTAATAAACCATAATGGAAAACAATTTTAAAGCTTTATAAAATAATGTAAAAATCCAGGGTCAGATAATCCAATAATGACTCTAAGTGCAAACATTATATAATAAAGTTATATAATAATAACCAAAGTATTAATATATGTAATATAAATCATGTATGATATATCATAATATATGTGATATTAATATCATATGAATTAGATGTAAAAGTTATAAGAAATGAGTTTTTGGTCTCCTGGCTCTAAGGAAGAGGCAGACAGGCAGAGGGAACAGATTTAAGTTCTATTAGTATGAAAGATTTAGTTTACATTCATAGAAGACTTTCCTAAGTAGTAATTTATATACAAGCTTTCACCAAGGGATATTTTACAATATCTTTGTTTGAAAGTTTCTAAAAATAAAATATGTTTGTATTTCTCTGTAACTGTGGAAATAACAGTCTGTTCTAACTTTCAAGTCTGAAGTTCTGAGGTCACTTTCCTGGAAGATCTGGACTCATATGTTTCAGGCTTGTGACTTGTCTAAGTCTATCTCACAGTGGTTTAAAAATCATTTACAGTGGTGTGTAAACAGCCACTGCTTCAGTCAGACTCCATGTAGTTCATATATTCAAAATCAGCTTATTTGAGTGCCTCTTCATTGTTCCATGTCTCCCTCCTTAAGGAGTTTCTGGAAAATAGTATTTTTTGTTTTGTTTTTTCTTAATGAATATATATGTTAATCGATATGTTAACTAGTTGGACACAGGGCTAAAAACAAAACAGATAAAAATTACTGACATCTAATGCAAAGATCGATAAATAAGTAAAACTGAAGTACTTTTCTGATGAAATATGTATTAGGAAGAAAAATTCTGGGAACAAGGATAGCATGAGGAATGCCGGGACAGTAGCAGAGCATGTGTGCCTGTGTGCATGTCGTAATATCTGGAGTTATCAGGCAAAGCTTTCCTGAAGGTGCCACTGGGGAAAACCCTGAAGAATGTAGGAAATGAACTGTGAAATTGTACTGGGCCTGAAAGGACAATCTGAGGACTGTGGCCCTTACTACGCATAAGGTGGAAAAGTCACTGGAGGGTCCTGAGCTGTGGAGTGACATCAGTGAGCCAGAGAGTGATATGATACTAGTTATATGACATATATCTTCATGTCTGGCTGACATGTGGGAAAGGAGACTGTGGAGAGACAAGGATGGCAGCAGGAAGATAGGATTACTGTGATAGTCCAAGAAAAAAAGATTGCTTCCCAAAACAATTTGATGTTGGAAGAATGTTCTATACAAAGGCAGAATGTTTCATCTTTTAAAAGTCTCTGTCAAGCAATTTATATAAAATGTTAATGATACAAAGATGTTAGTGTTTTTAATCTAGTACATAGAATAATGGCATATTTCATTAAATTAATTTTGTGAAGTATGTATTTTTTTCATTTCATAGAATACTCATTTGGGAAGATGGTAGCTTAGAAATCAATAACATTACAAGGAGTGATGGAGGTGTCTATACATGCTTTGTGGAAAATAATAAAGGGAAGGCTAATAGCACTGGGACTCTTGTTATCACAGGTAAGAAAACATTTGATTAATTTTACATTTTTTTTTAAAGTTTAACAATGCTTAGTTTCTAATGTGCCATAAGACATGTGATTCTGTACCAAGCTTATGAGACAACTCATGTATTGATGCTTCCACTTCAAAAGCCTTCTGGGCAAATCTCTTGCTTGATGAAACTGTCCCTGGAATTTGATTAGTAGACATCTTACTCCTTTGCCCAGGGAATTCAATTATATTGATTTTTATTTTGTAATATACCAGATAATATGGTGTCTCCTAATATTTTGAAATGTGCTTTACTCCTCTATTTAAAAATATTTAGATCCCACACGAATTATATTGGCCCCGATTAACGCTGATATCACTGTTGGAGAAAATGCCACCATGCAGTGTGCCGCTTCCTTTGATCCTGCCCTGGATCTGACATTTGTTTGGTCCTTCAATGGTTATGTGATCGACTTTAACAAAGAGAACATTCATTACCAGCGGAATTTTATGGTATGTGTTTTATTTATGGCATGTCCTTATTTTCATCTTATTAACATTCTGATAATGTCCATGTGTCTGCATTGGAATTTTTATTACTAAATCATATACTTGAGACTGAAAAACAGGCAATATTTTTTTCATGGGCCTCCTTAAATTAATTGTAGTATTAAACCTTTCTAAAAATGATTAGCCCTGAGGATTTTGGTAGTGAGCCACTAGGGAAGCCCAACAATACTGGAGTGGGTAGCCTATCCCTTCTTCAGTAGATCTTCCTGACCCAGGAATCGAATCATGGTCTCCTGCATTGCAGGTTACCAGCTGACTACTAGGAAAGCCCTCATTATGTCCATTTTCTCTTTATTGTAATACAATTTTATGTTAATGTGCACTCTACCTCATTATATCTATACTTCAGGTTCTAAGTGACTTCATTTCAAATGAGGTAAGAGAACAGAACTTATCCTTTGCTATAATGATGATTTTAGGTCATTTATTTTTTTTTTTTTTTCGTTGAGGGTAAGAAATAGACAAAATATATACATGGAAAGCTCAACATTCAGAAAACTAAGATCATGGCATCTGGTCCCATCAATTCATGGGAAATAGATGGGGAAACAGTGGAAACAGTGTCAGACTTTATTTTAGGGGCTCCAAAATCACTGCAGATGGTGATTGCAGCCATGAAATTAAAAGACACTTACTCCTTGGAAGGAAAGTTATGACAACCTAGATAGCATATTCAAAAGCAGAGCCATTACTTTGCCAACAAAGGTTCATCTAGTCAAGGCTATGGTTTTTCCAGTGGTCATGTATGGATGTGAGAGTTGAACTGTGAAGAAGGCTGAGCACCAAAGAACTGATGCTTTTGAACTGTGGTGTTGGAAAACTCTTGAGAGTCCCTTGGACTACAAGGAGATCCAACCAGTTCATCCTAAAGGAGATCGGTCCTGGGTGTTTATTGGAAGGATTGATGCTGAAACTCCAGTACTTTGGCCACCTTATGTGAAGAGTTGACTCATTGCAAAAGACTCTGATTCTGGAGGGATTGGGGGCAGGAGGAGAAGGGGACAACAGAGGATGAGATGGCTGGATGGCATCACCAACTTGATGGACATGAGTTTGAGTAAACTCCGGGAGTTGGTGATGGACAGGGAGGCCTGGCGTGCTGTGATTCATGGGGTCGCAAAGAGTCGGACACAACTGAGCGCCTGAACTGACTGATACATGGAAAGGTTTGGAGAAGTAGTTCATGTGATTTTTAAAGGTCTAAATGGCTGTATTTTAAGAATAGGAAGCATGGTGATGTCACTGTATAGAAATAAAGAAAACAGAGGAAAAGGAGGAGGGGGTAATGCAGGAACAACAACTTCTGTAGGAACACCCTTGGTTGCACTGATGCGTGAAGTCGCTCAGCCGTGTCCAACTCTTTGCGACCCCGTGGACTGTAGTCCCCCAGGCTCCTCCGTCCAAGGGATTCTCCAGGCTAGAATACTGGAGTGGGTTGCCATTTCCTTCTCCATTGCACTGATAAGGCTCCTTAAATTATGATGAATTTAAAGTGCAAATTGATCACTGCTCCTGTCAGTCTGTTCTCTAGAAAAGCAATCATTTAAGAGCCTAAAGATCTATCTAGACCATATGCTTAGTTAAGAAACTAAGTTACTTCTTTTAGAAGTCAATTATAATAAGTTTGAATTAACTCAGTATAGTATTTAAGATTTTTCAAGTCCTATGAAATCTGAAGTTTGATACATGTGAAGTGAAGTGAAGTGAACTCGCTCAGACATGTCTGACTCTTTGTGACCCCGTGGACTATAGCCCACCAGGCTCCTCTGTCCATGGGATTCTCCAGGCAAGAATACTGGAGTGGGTTGCCATTTCCTTCTCCAGAGGATCTTCCCAACCCAGGGATCGAACTCAAGTCTGCCGCATGGCAGGCAGATGCTTTATCGTCTGAGCCACCAGGGAATCATAATATGATACTTTCAGATTGTCTGCTGCTGCTGCTGCTAAGTCACTTCAGTCGTGTCCAATTCTGTGCAACTCCATAGACGGCTCAACAAGCTCCTCTGTCCACAGGATTCTCTAGGCAAGAATACTGGAGTGGGTTGCCATTTCCTTCTACATTCAAATTGTCTAACTATCCTTAAAAAATTCATCTAGAACATCACACTTTAAAAAGCCAAAACAAGCATTCAGTCAGGTTGAGACTGATTTTAACGGGCTGAAAAGACTTATTTTTAATTCTTTATTAGATAGATGCATAAAACAATTATCAACACAGTATCAATATTTATGCCTTCCATATGTCCGCTGTAATTCCAGTTTCTTTCTTTTTAATCTAACAGATCTAGGTACAACTGCGCATATACAGAGAATCTACTGTCTTTCAGTTTCTGAACCAAATTTACACTTTAAAACTAAACAACTGGGAATTTATGGAAGACAATTTTAACAGAACATATGATACTTTTTCCTTATATGCCTATTTTGATGTGCTTAATCATAATCATGACCAACATTAGTAAATTTGGTACCATTGTCTTTGATAATTTCTTCACATTATGTTTTGTTTTGCAAGAAAAGCCAATACCACTCAGTTTTCATTCATTTGAAGAAAAAAAAAAAAGTAAACAAAATAGAGGTTTGTTTGTTTGTTTTTAAAGTAGACTCTTGAATTTTAGTTCCTTGGTATTATACACTGAATAATGTCTAAAATGCAGCAAGTATAATTTATATAAGTACTTACTTTTAGCTGCAGTGGAGTCTATGAAAATAAATTGGCAGTTATAAATTGCCCAAATAAAGCTGAAACTTCAAATGCCGAGCCTCTATTTTCTTTAAAATGATAGTTTCTTTTTGTTGATTGATTCAAATAAACATTTCAAAAGAAAGAAATTAAAGGAGGAAGGAAGAAAGGAAGGAAGGGAGAGAAGGAGAGAGGAAGGAAAAAAGACAAAAAGAGAGAAGTTGGGGGAGGGGAGAGGAAAAAAAAGAAAAAAGAAGCTCATGAAGAAATAACTGAAATCCTAATTAAGAAATTAATATTAAATTGGCTGATAATGATGTAAAAATTGGCTTAAAGCTCAACATTCAGAAAACTAAGATCATGGAATCTGGTCCCATCACTTCATGGCAAATAGATGGAGAAACAGTAGAAACAGTGGCAAACTTTATTCTTGGGGGGCTCCAAAATCATTGCAGATGGTGATTGCAGCCATGAAATTAAAAGATGTTTACTCCTTGGAAGAAAAGCTATGACCAACCTAGACAGCATATTAAAAAGCAGAGATATCACTTTGCCAACAAAGGTCCATCTAGTTAAGGCTATGGTTTTTCCATGAGTCATGTATGGATGTAAGAGTTGGACTTTTAGAAAGCTGAGCACCAAAGAATTGATAAATTTAAACTGTGGTGTTGGAGAAGACTTTTGAGAGTCCCGTGGCCTGCAAGGAGATCCAACCAGTCCATCCTAAAGGAGATCAGTCCTGAGTGTTCATTGGAAGGACTGATGTTGAAGCTGAAACTCCAATACTTTGGCCACTTGATGCAAAGAGCTGACTCATTTGAAAATACCCTGATGCTGGAAAAGATTGAAGGCGGGAGAAGAAGGGGACGACAGAGGATGAGATGGTTAAATGGTGTCACCAACTCAATAGACATGAGTTTGAGTAAACTCCAGGAATTGGTGATGGACAGGGAGACCTAGCGTGGTGCAGTCCATGGCGTCGCAAAGAGTCAGACAAGACTGAGCGACTGAACTGAACTGAATGATATAAAAGTCTTTGATCATCATTCATTCACTGTACTCCTTCCTTCCGGATGTTAACCACAGAGCTTCATGATTTCCCCTCAGAGAAGCCAGAACAGACCCTAACTGCAGGCCAGTGCTCTGGCCTAAGGGACTTAGTTTCAGCTTCATTTCACCAAATAAGGAGTATAATAATAATCAGTGGCAGAAATCATACTCACTGGCTAAATATGCAACTTCAGTTCAGTTCAGTTCAGTTGCTCAGTCATGTCCGACTCTTTGTGACCCCATGGACTGAAGCAGGCCAGGCCTCCTCCCTTCAGTTCAGTTCATCGCTCAGTCCTGTCTGACTCTTGGCGACCCCATGAACTGTAGCACGCCAGACCTCCCTGACCATCACCAACTGCCGGAGTCCACCCAAACCCATGTCCATTGAATTGGTGAGCATATAGGGCACCTACTGACCTGCGGAGTTCATCCTTCAATGTCCTATCTTTTTGCCTTTTCATACTGTTCATAGGGTTCTCAAGGCAAGAGTACTGAAGTGGTCCATCACCACCAAACTGATGTCCATTGAGTCAGTGATGCCATCCAACCTTCTCATCCTCTGTCCTCCCCTTCTCCTCCCACCTTCAGTCTTTCCCAGTATCAGGGTCTTTTCAAATGAGTCAGCTCTTCACATCAGGTGGCCAAAGAATTGGAGTTTCAGCTTCAACATCAGTCCTTCCAGTGAACACCCAGGACTGATCTCTTTTAGGATGGACTGGTTGGATCTCCTTGCAGTCCAAGGGACTCTCAAAAGTCTTTTCCAACACCACAGTTGAAAATCATCAGTTCTTTGGTGCTCAGCTTTCTAAAAGTCCAACTCTCACATCGATACATGATGCCTGGAAAAACTATAGCCTTAACTAGATGGACCTTTGTTGGCAAAGTGATGTCTCTGCTTTTTAATATGCTATCTAGGTTGGTCATAACTTTTCTTCCAAGGAGTAAAAGCAAAGGCACATTTTTAGCACTTTGTAGATGGACAAGTCGATTTAATTCTGTAAATAATTTAAAAAACCAGACAAGAAATGTATTTTAAAATAAATTGTTAAACTTAATTCAGTCTTTTGAACCTAAAAAAGACCTTTAACACTTTCCCTTGCATCTTCCTTCTCTTTCAAAGCAAATTTCAAAGTCACACTTCACTGCTAAATGTTTCTGATCCACCTTTTGTAAGATAGTCCTAATGCTAGCAAGTGCTTCTGAGGTTACTGATAGACCACTCTCAGAAGAAGAGGCTCTTCCAATCTAAAACTCAGTGAACACATAACAGTGATGGCAGGTACGGGGAAAGCAAATGTGAGGAAAGGATCACAGCTGCTTGTATTTGTCTCTTATCCAAGTTGCGCTATCAAATACATCAATATATAATGTTGAAGATTTTAAAATCATGTTTTTATATTTTATTTAATTCTGGCAACATTTTAATTATTAAATATCATGTATTCACTTAAAAATATAGTATTGAACCCATACTACGGCAGAAACAGTGATACGTACTAGAGTAAAGAAAACACTGAATAAGACAAATGCAGGCACTATTGAGATCTATTTTGATTGGGCTTTTTCTGTAAACCTACATCACTGGAAATGCCTTGAGGAGTAACAATGTAGTTTCCTTTGCTTACAGAAATACCTGTTAGACCGTAACATTTTGAAGTGTATCCATATTCCATTGGAGGTCAAAGAAGCCCAACTAAAAGCATTGTGGACTGACTGACGCGACAACTGTGGGTTCAGCAAAAACTATTTTTTAAAAGGCTATCATCAAGATTGTGACTCAGACATTGGCGTAACTAACTATGCAAGGACTCGGAACATGTGAAATTCCTAAAAAATTTATTGAGAGATAATTTTGCCTGTATTACATTACACAAAATAAAAAGAAAGCCCTTTATATTTTTTGTAAAAAAAAAAAAAAGACAAACACAGGCACTAACCTAAAATCATAGCTACCCTATGAGTTTAAAATTCAAATATAAATATTTGGAAAAAAATAACCTGGTAGTTATCGCAGTTAACAAAACTATCATCATCATCATATTTAAATCATTTAAATTGTTAAAAATTAATAACAAACTCTAATTCATGAAGAATATAGACATTAAAATTTAGACTTTTAATTTAAGAATCTGTTTGTATTTTCTAGTTTGATTTCAATAATATATTATATTCAATAATCAAGCATTGTTGATTTTAGCTTGCTATCCTTGATCTTGCCACTATGTGGCAACCTTACATAAGGTTTCAAATTTCACAACATGGACTCTGGAACTTGAAGTTTTATGAAACTAAACAAGTATATTTCCTTATATCTAAGATGTATGATTTAATTTCTTTCTTTATACTTCTTCCAATTATATTCATATAATTATCAGGGGGAAAGTAACTATATTTTTGAAAATGTGCATTTCCTTTAAGAATTTATAGTGACCTATAAAATTTAAATACATAAATAACATTTCTATTACATTTATAATCTTGCTTTATGTAAAACTCTTTTGAATTAGTTAATTTTAAAATGGAGCTATTAATTTTAAAGCTGTAAGTAAACAATACTGATTATAGAAAAAGACTTAAAGGTTAACTATATAATTTACCTGTCACGTTATTTATCCTGTCACTATTCAAATAAATATTCACTGAGTATTATATGGTTATGTAATCAGGGTCAGTAAATGTTTCATTTGAACTTGAATTTATGCATTGATGTTAAGTATTCTTATATTTATACATATATATGAATTATAAATGTCATAACTTTGGAACTTTGATACAATACGCTTATAATTAATTTATCTGGCATTCTTTTATTCTGTTAAAATTATATGGCAAATACATAAATTTTTCAAGTCCAAATATAAAATGATTTCTATTTTGATTTTCCAATCCTGTAGCTACTTCTCCCTTAGAGTAAATAAAAAAGCAGCATCATTTTACTTACTAATTTAATTTTTAACCCCGTTTGCTCTAGAAAAGACCTGAGACACTTTACCAAGAAATATGTATTTATAACATATCATTTTTGGCTCTCCCATGGTGATACCTGATATGCAGATTTTTTTTTCAAGAACTTTTGACAGCTACTTTGAGTCATTTTCTGTCAACTATTCGTCAATTCGCCCTGTCAGAGCTACTATCTAAGTTTAAGTTTCTTTAACTTTCTAATTCTGGTATTGCCACTGAAATAACAGCTCTTTCTCTAATTAAAAATAAAAGTTAAAAGTATAATTCAGGTAGAAGATTTTACATACCTGTTTTGAATTCATAAATATCATATAAATTGTTCAGAGACTTTGCCACAACTGGAGCTCTGGGCTCAATTTTTTTCATTTCTTATTCTGTGACTCTGAGTCAGTGATTAAGCCTCTCTAAGTTTCATATTTCCCCCTTGGTAAAATTTTATTAGTAATTCACCTACATCACTAGTTGCTTCATTGGGTTTGCAACATGTGTTACTTCATAGTATTTTTGTGAGAATCCTATGAGAGAATGCCTATAAAGTGCCTGGCACAAGATCTGGCAAATGGTGGTTTATTACTAATACTTTTATAATAGAGCAATCATTCTTCATTGAAAATTCCAGAAGATTTTGCCAGATAGTTTTGTCTGGTTACAGATCTCATTTTTCGTGATTTATATTTTGCACTGCTTGCTGTACTGAATACCTAGTCTGAAACAAAAGATTCTAGGTATTTCCTTGCTGAGGACAATGGAGGGGTGATAAATAGTCAACATTTTATTGAGTTTGGCAAGCATTGGGCCTAATGTTTGTCTTGTATTTCTCAGTCGATCTTCATAGTAGTTCTCTATGGAGCATATATTACTGTGATTGTCTCAATTTCCAAGATGAGGAAACAGCATTTGAAAGGTTAAGTAGCTTATCCAAAGTCATATAACTTGCTGGTGGTAGAGGATTTGAAACCAAGATGGTTTGATTGCAGACCCTGTGGTCCTCCCCACTTCAGTTTCCAATCCACTGGCTGGTACTCATGTCTATATCTATTTAAATAATCTCCCTCCCATTATTTGCAACACTATTAGACAGCAGTTGAACAGCAGTTCTACTCCTAACTTATTCTATATCTTGTTTAATGAACTCGTAAAAATTTCATTCACTTTTGGTTGTGCTGGGTCTTTGACCTGTGTAGGCCTCCTCTAGTTCAGGTGGTGGGGTGGTGGGGCTACTCTTCATTGTGATGCATGCACTTCTCATTGCAGTGGCTTCTCTAGTTGTGAATCACAGGACTTAGGCATAGGGACTTCAGTAGCTGTGGCTTGGGGGCTCTAGAGCATGTGCTTAGTAACTGTTTATTTGCCCCATGGCATAATGGAATCTTCCCAGACCAGGATCAAACACATGTCCCCTGCATTGGCAGGCAGATTCTTATCCACTGTAATAACAGGGAAGTCTTAAAGAAATTTTTATGTTCACTCAAAATTATCCAAATTACTTTATTCTCCCTACACTTTTAGCAAAATTTTGTACATAGTAAGTCAAGTCTACAGAGTTTCAGGCAGTTCTTAATGATCTCCTTTAGCAAGATAGGTTATATGTGTGTTTGCAGGTATGCAGCAATGCATTTGTTCTGACTGCATAGACAACATTCAAAAAAGACAGATTTTTTTTACCCTAAGGCTAAAAGAAAATATTAATTCTACTGAAAAATGTGTTTAAATTTGAAACACATATATCTCATACTAGAAAGTATTATGAATTTGAACCGATATTTTGCTTCTGTGTGTGTGAAAAGAAAGTAACAATAATAAAAAGGAAGTCATTATTTTTCTTTTAATTTCATTGGTTCTCTGTCATTGTCAAGCAAGAAGGTAATCATTGTCCAGAGTAATGAGGCAACAGATATCTGTGGAAAAAGAGCATTAGGCCACAATCCAGGCAAATAAATCAAATTAGACCTGAAGAAATAGAGCAGAAGACCGAGCAGGCACAATGAGATGATGTGAGCTCTAAAATGATGGTTCTAAACCAGGAACAATTTTTATTCCCAGGGAAATTTAGTCATATTTGCAGGCATTTTTGGTTGTCACAGCTGAGAGGAGGTGGTGTATTATTGGTGTCTAGCACAGGTGTGGCTAAACGTCCCAGAATGATGAGGACAATCCACAACAGAAAATTATCTCCACCAGACTGTCCATGGGTCAAAGTTGAGAAATGCTGTTCTCAAGGGAGATTAAAAAAAAGACCATAAAAGGACTGAAAAGTCTTAAGCATGGTATGTTGGAAACAAGGAGAAGTTATATTATTTTGAACAGATGACAGTGCTGAAGACAAAGTAATGATAAGATATATAAAGATACATGAATCATTTTTCAAAATAGACTGAATGTATTTTGTGAATTGAAGACTCTGAAATTCTGATGAATGGTGGCAGAAAGAAATATGTAAAAATTCCCCTGACTTGGTTCTATGACCTACAAACAACTCAAAATGTCAGTTACCTCTGCCCAAATTGTTTCTCTACTAACATTAATTAATTGGAAAAGAGAACTCTATCATACCTCATCCTGTATGAATTTTCTCAAACTCCCTTTCACTACACTAAAAAGCCTACTTATACCATGTTTTCCATTTTCCCCCAGTAAACATGGAGGGAGGTAGGTTCCTATGCTCACTAGATGTATCTATACTTAGGCTGGCTTTTTCTGTATCATCATGCTTCCAGGGTAGAGATCATGCCAACTACAGTTATTCTCTAACAGACAGTTCCACAGTCTAGTCTTTAGGAACCATTTGTTGAAGATCATGCTCAGTTCAGTTCATTTGCTCAGTCGTGTCCAACTCTTTGTAACCCCTAGGACTGCAGCACGCCTGGCTTCCCTGTCCATCACCAACTCCCAGAACTTCATCTCATGTCCATTGAGTTGATGATGCCATCCAACCATCTCATCCTCTGTTGTCCCCTTCTCCTCCTGCCTTCAATCTTTCCCAGTATCAGGGACTTTTCTAATGAGTCATTTCTTCACATCAGGTGGCCAAAGTATTGGAGCTTCAGCTTCAGCATCAGTCCTTCCAATGAATAATCAGGACTGATTTCCTTTAGGATTGACTGGTTTGATTTCCTTGCAGTCCAGAGGACCCTCAAGAGTCTTCTCTAACACCACAGTTCAAAAGCATCAATTCTTCAGCCCTCAGCTTTCTCATATCCATACATAACTACTGGAAAAACCATAGCTTTGACTAGACGGACCTTTGTTGGCAAAGTAATAAATAGAACTAAGCATATATGGCTGCAAGTCTTTATTCTTCAGAAATGCATTGGCTTGGAAAAATTTCCAAAAATTCATTCAAAATTAAAGTCCAATTTGTTTTACGTAAAACTCCTTGCATACTTAACAATCATTGGAGTAATTATTCTTGTTCTTTATGCTTGCAAAATATAGTGTGTATATAGAAATACATATATAAAATAAAAGGGAAAATAAGCATAAATTTTTGGTGTCTTAGGAATTTTATTTTATAATTTCATGTTGTTGATTTTGATGTTTTATTTATTATATCACACTAGAAATATACTATTTTGTCATTAGCTATCATATTGCCCCAAAATAGAACTTTTTTTAAAATCCAGTTTTTAAAAACAGAACATTATCTAAAGGTCTAGAATTCTGTTGTGGTTTTGCCCTTGACAAATTATATGACCTTCAGCAAAGCAGTCACTCTGAGCCTCAGGCTTCTCATCTGTCATATGAGGAAGTTGGGCCACAGCAGAAATTTTGAAAAACAGCAACAGAAGGCTTTTAGCAGTAGAATTCTTATCCCAAAGAAAAGTTAAATTTAAATTAGAACTCAAATAAATATTCACGGTGAAGTTAAAATTACTCTGACTGAAGAAATTGTATGCACAATTTCTGAGAATCTGTGAGGATTTCACAGTTGTAGGAACCCAAAGACCTAACTGTAGGGTCTCTCACATCTTCCTATCCCAAAACACATCTTGTTCTGATCCCTTCTTTCTACCAAGCAATCCATGAAGGTTTTGGAACTCTGAGGCTAGTGGAAATCAATTCAAAAACCATACAAATTAAGCAATGTTCCAGGTTTTCTTTCAACTCTGAAATAGGGGTGCTAAACCTAAGGCTTTCAAGGTTTTGGCCGTCATTTAAAATGCTTAGTAGACATTTCCTTCCTTGTGAATTTTAATTTTAAATGATCCAATTGATCAAAATTGAACACTTTAGCCATCAGAATAGCCAAATTTAGGGATAGTCAATGTTCCATTGATCCTATAAGTACTGGGCAACATCTTAGTAGTTGTCCTACATGATTTCCCTAATATATTTAAGTGTGTCTATTTGTTATCACAATCATAAATTTTTTGTAAGCCCTATATTTTCAAGTTGTTTTTTTTTTAACATTCAAGCAAATTTAGAGCTGATACATTACTTAAAATAACACTAACTTGAATAGGTTAATTATGCCATGTGTGAAAATGATTTTGTGATTAAGATAATAGCCTTACTTTTTTGGAGATTCAATTTAATGTTTTAAGAAATGAATTATAGTATCGTAATTTATTTTTTAAGGGTTCAACACTAGACAGACACATAACTTGATACATAGATAAAAGCAAATATGGCAAGAAATTTGTAATTGTTGAATCTAATTGGTTAGTATATGGGTGGCCATGGTACTACTCTATTTTCTTATGCTTTAGTGTTTAGGTTAAAATTTAAATAAAAAAGAAAATAATAACATGTTGTATTTTTCCTGTTGTGAGAAAATATCCACTTTTACCTACTAAACTGTGAACCTAAATTCAAATGTTTGATCCATGAAGTACTGCTTCGGCAGCAGCCTAACTTGGTGAAAATAGGTTAATTACTGAGCCTTCTTTGTTGTTGTCTGGTCATTAAGTTGTGTCCAAATCTTTTGTGACTCCATAGACTGTAGCCCACCAGGGCTACATTCTCTGTACATGGGATTTCCCAGGCAAGAATACCAGAATAGGTTGCCATTTCCTTCTCCAGGGGATCTTCCCAACCCAGGGAATGAACCTGGGTCTTCTGCTCAGCAGGCAGATTCTTTACCACTGAGCCGCCTGGGAAGCCTTCTACAAGTAGCTTAAATTAAAATCTCAAATCCCTTATCCATAAAATAGAAAGATTAACTATATCTCCCTGAACATTATACAAAAAATAAGAAAATATATTTAAAGTAGCAAGCCCATTGCCAAGCATCTAGCGTAGTGTGTGTGTGTGCTCAGTCATGTCTCTTTGTGACCCTATGGACTGTAGACCACCGGGCTCCTCTGTCCATGGGAGTCTCCAGGCAAGGATAGTGGAGTGGGTTGTCATTTCCTCCTCCAGGGGAACTTCCTGGCCTGGGGAATGAACCCTAGTTTCCTGCATCTCCTGCATTGGCAGGCAGATTCTTTACCACTAAGCCAAGCATCTAAAGAGCCTTTAATAAATAAGTTAGATCAAATATTAATAGTTCACAGTAGCAATAGCAATGGCAGTAGCAATAGTAGAAGTTGTGCTAGCATTCCTAATAGTGGTGTTAGTGGCAGCAGAAGTAGTATCCTATTCACAGCAACAGTGGTAGCAGTAGTAGTGGTTGTAGTAAGAGTAGTGTTGTGTCCTCATCTCTAAAATAAAGTTAAGAATAGCACCTCTCTCCTAGGGTGGTGTTTGTAAATGAATTTTCACATGCAAAGTATTTGTATTAGCCTCTGGCACCTATAAAACCCTTACTAAATATTTGTTGTTGTGTTGATGATGGTGATGTTAAAGTTTGCAGTTGCATCTGATGAATTTGCTGCAGTTATCCTTTTTTTAACCTAGCAAGCCAAAAGTAAAAAAGAAAAATATTTTTCATAGATATAGCATGTTTTATACATATTTATTAATTTTCCTTATAGGTTTCTAAAATATTCTCTTTAAAGGCTCTGCTTTTGTCCAACCTTCTATATTTGTCTCTTCATTCTGAACTTCAATGTAACAAAATAGATATTTCTATAGAGACATTATGAGTTCTAAGCTTTATTCAGACCTTGTATATACATACCATTTAGCATATTTCTTTGTTCATTATGGTTAATTGAATTTGTTAATACAACTTAGTAATTCAGATTCATTTATACTACAGGAATGATTTTTCAAAGTTAGTTCACGGGAGAAGGGGAAGGAAGGAATGGGCATCTATATTTTGAAAGTCTTTTGACTTAAATTTGGGAAATTTCTCAGTGGTAAACCACATATACACTTTGGAACATCCCTGAGCTGTGCTATCACAATTTCCAGTATGTGATTCAACCCTCCTCATATGAAGGGAAGCATTTTGTAATTCAGCCAAGCAGCGGTTTGTAGTGAAAATATAGAGAGCATTCGTATCTAATTTGCGGCTAGAATGTGCTGAGATCCATGATCTTTACTTGCTTCGTAAGCGTTCTGTCAACCACTGAGAACCTCAACTTCTCCTGAGGTATGGAAAGCGCTAGCATCATTTATAAAAGCTTCAGCAAAGCTTTTGTACATACACAACTCGACTGGAAGTGATATAGTATATTTTTTCTTTGCTTTCCTTTTGAGGTGTTTCAACACCACACCTTCACCAAAAATAGACCAAATGAGAATAAATGTTAAAGTACCTTATTATTGTTTTATGTGAGTAAACCTATCATTAGCTGCTGCTGCTGCTGCTGCTAAGTCGCTTCAGTCCTCTCTGACTCTGTGCGACCTCATAGACGGCAGCCCACCAGGCTCCCCTGTCCCTGGGATTCTCCAGGCAAGAACACTGGAGTGGGTTGCCATTTCCTTCTCCAATGCATGAAAGTGAAAAGTGAAAGTGAAGTCACTGGATTGTGTCCGACTCTTCGCAACCCCATGGACTGCAGCCTACCAGGCCGCTCTGTCCATGGGATTTTCCAAGCAAGAGTACTGGAGTGGGGTGCCATTGCCTTCTCTGTATCATTAGCTACCCAAGTCCTAATGTTTAAAACAGGGCTGACATTTAAAGTGAGTTTAGCATTAAACTTTTAGAATAGTTTAATTAAAAGTTTTTAAGGAGTTAATTCTGAAGATTCAGTAAGTATAACTTTAATATGATATGTTAAGACATAAAATAGTTTGTGTTTTTCATTGCATGTGAAAAGTATAAAAAAAATGACCACATTATTCCTCTCAGAATTAAGTAAGTGAATATAAAGAAGCAATATGCTTCAAACTGAGATTTGGGGAGGAAATTATAGCAATTTCATTAAAAGAAGATTATTAGGTATATAGCATTCAAGTATTTTACAAAGAGTAGTTATGGTTCCACAATTTTTTAAAATTATTTTTGCCCTCATTTTTTTATTATAAGGTTGAATTTAAAAAAAAAATTAATTTCTGAAGTGTTTTATTTTTAATTCCAATCTAATCACATAGCTCATTGAAATAGCCAGAGTTTAACAACAGGATTATCTTTCATTAGATGCATGAAGCAACCAAAGTAGTGAGTTCACATAATAAAAGCATATAATAGAGCTAAGTGCTTTTCACTTCATGCAAACATTATTCTTTCTAAAATATAGCTATTATCTTGTGTCATAATAGTGTTAAACTGTTTTATTTAATATCTTTTCATTACTGAATATTTAGTGTCAAAATTCAGTCTATTAAGGATGTAAAAGTACATTAGTCTGTTTTATAAATATATAGTGATTGATTATTTTTATTTTACTATAGTTACTTTACATTATTTTTTCTCACTAGAATTTTCTTGAAAAATATGTGCCAGTTAGCCTCTATGATGGCTCAAGAAAAACTCTTCTATTATTACCTTCCCTATATACACAATTTTACTCTGTATTTACTTCAAATATTTCTAAAAAGAATTATAAATAATAAAATAATATTTATTTACTTCCTCTCTTAGATGAATTCTACTTAGTAGGAATATGAGGAGTTGGTTATGAGGAATTGGCCAACTACAAAGTTAGGCAAGTTCCCAAGACAATCTTCAGTTCTGAAACCAGCTACAAGTTCCAAGAGTTGCCAAAACCACCCTCAGCTTTGATTTTCTAGAAGTCCCTGAAAGCTATTATGCTTATGATGATAATTTATTACCTGAATGCTGCTGCTACTGTTTAGTCACTAAGTTGTGTCCGACTCTTTGCTACCCCGTGGAATAACATGCAGATTAAAATCAGCCAAGGGAAGAAGTGCATGGGGTGGAGTCCAGAAGATGTACCAAACACAGAGCTTCCCTTGTTCTCTCCCCTTGGAGTCAAGATGTTACTGTATCACTTTGGTGTGTGGCAGTATGCACAGAGTATTGCCAACCAGGGAGTCTTTCTTGAGTTTTGATGTCCAGAGATTTAGTTGGGGCTTAATCATATCGGCATTGATTGATTGCCCAAATATAATAGTTAATCTCAATCTCTAGGTTGATGATTACTACATGACTCAAAGCTGCTACTTGGAGAAGGAAATGGCAACCCATTCCAGTGTTCTTGCCTGGAAAAATCCCATGGACAGAGGAGCCTGGTAGGCTGCAGTCCGTGGGGTTGCTAAGAGTCGGACACCACTGAGCGACTTCACTTTCACTTTTCACTTTCATGCATTGGAGAAGGAAATGGCAACCCACTCCAGTGATCTTGCCTGGAGACTCCCAGGGACAGGGGAGCCTGGTGGGCTGCCATCTATAGGGTTGCACAGAGTCAGACAGGACTGAAGCGACTTAGCAGCAGCAGCAGCAGCAGCAGCAGCAAAGCTGCTACTAGAAGTCACAATATTCATCTTTTGGGCATGGCCAGCCCCTACTCTAAAACTACACAGTTGCAGCTAATGGCCACCCTAAATCGCATGATTAGAATTGTTTAGTATGACCCAAGATAACCAGGCAGAGAAAGATACTAAAGATTACCTTCCAGAAGCTGAGGGAAAGGCAAACCTCTCTTTGTAAATTTGTGATTTGCATTACAAATTTGGCCTCTGTAAAGGCTGTTTTTTTTTTTTTTTGGTAGGCTTAATTCTTTACAACAGATATTATCGTTGTTGTCTAATTGTTAAGTTGAGTCTGACTCTTTAGACCCCATGTACTAAAGCCTGCAAGGCTCCTCTGTCCACCAGATTTTCCAGGCAAGAATAATGGAATGGGTTGCCATTTCCTTCTCCAGGGGATCTTCCAAACTCAGGAATTGAACCCATGTCTCCTACAATATAGGCAAATTCTTTATCACTGTGCCACCAGGGAAGCCCCTACCACAGATACAGGTGGTTGTAAAACTTAGAGGTGTCCATTTTCTTATATGTCAACTGCATTCTTTCCTCTATAAATTTACATATTATTCCTAAAATGTTTATATTTACTCATGAAATTAGTTTTCAAATAATTTGAAATATAATATTAATTGACAGTTGATCTCATGAATATGACAGCAACAGTTGTTCTTAATTCAGGTATTTTATCTGATAATATGATCATTATCTTACCTGAAAAATCACAAGAAATTACTAAAAGAATTTATTAAAAACATTGTAGATAATAACTCTTTTAATTCATTTATTCCATATTTATTGGCTGAATTCCTCTTGTATGTCAGATATCACAATATGTAATTTGTATATAATAATAAATAAGTCCTAAATTCTTTCTCAAAGAATTACAATCTAGTAGAAGAAATTAAAAGCTAAACAATTAGAGTAGAAAGGAATAGTTACAATGAAAATATACAAGGGACAACTCCATAACTGGGACTTTGGATTCCAGAGGAGAAAGGAGCAGCTAACAACTAGAAGCTAACCAAGTGATAGAAGTGGGAAATGAGAGAATCCAGGCAATGGAAACAATATGTAAACAAAGGTCTGCAGAAAAGAGAACACATAGTAAAGTGTAAGTTACTGGGGTACAGGAAGTGGGAAAGGAAGTAGCAAGAATGTGTTTCAGCCTGACACCAAAATAAGTCTCATCATGTGCTTACAAAATGCTGCAATTGTGATAGACTATATGAATTTCCTATTCTAATTCTGCTTGTAGCTAAAAAGTAAGTACATATTATCTCAAGATCTGATGTCAGGAGTCTTAATAAGCATGTCGACTTGTCCATTCAGATGATGTACTTTTGGTCTTATGTTCCTGGCACTGCTGTGCTGGCCCTAGAGATACAGCACATACAGCTGTATGTGAGTAACACAGGGATACAAAGCTGAATAAAATAGGGAAGGTTTTTCCTTCAGGGAAACCAACTTTAATCATATAATTGTATAAATATTTTACTGAAATGAGATATATAATTTCACATTAAGTAAATTGTGCTATGGCAAAACATAACAACAGAAAGTAGAAAGACTGCCTTAGGGAAATGACTTGAACTGAATCTGGTCAGGGACAGTAAATGTTATTTCGGTGAAGGTGGGGAGAGGGTAGGATATAAGGGGACCAAATCCAGGAGAGGAAACACTTTGGAGAACAAGGGATAAGAGATAACAAGATACATTAAGCCTTAAAAAGGGAATGTTCTGGAAAGCAGAGTGTAAGTGAAATGGTGGCACTTGGTGAGCTGGAATATTGGACAGAATTTAGAGAATGGATCCAGGTTGACCATCATACCACTTACAGCTTTTATTCCAAGAAGGGGAATATTTTTAAAGGTTTTTGTTTGTTTTTATAGAAAGGGATGCTTTGATCATATTTGCATTTTTAAAAGGTCACTGTGGGTGCCAAATGGAGAAGAGAATAAATAGGAACTGGGTGGAGGTCATGACCAAATAGGATATAGTAGTTCAGTGACCCACTCCAGTGTTCTTGCCTGGAGAATCCCAAGTATGGGGGAGGTTGGCGGGCTTCTGTCTATGGGGTCACACAGAGTTGGACACGACTGAAGTGATTTAGCAGCAGCAGCAGCAGCAGCAGTTCAGTGACAGATATTGGTAGCTTGGACAAAGGCAGAGGAATGGTGATGAAGAGAAAGGGATAAATCCAATAATTCATATGATGGAATTGAAACTGAAGAAGAGAAAGGGTTGAGAGTTTTCTCAAAATTTCTGGAAAATGTGCTGTCACAGATGACAAGAAAAGTTGAGTTTTGGGGGACAGAAGGTCACATGCTATCAGAAATCATGCAAAATGAGTTTAAGAAGCAGGAACCAGCTTGAAATGGATCGAGGAGTAAGGTAAATAAATGGCAAAAGCTAAAAACAGAAAGTCGGGTTTTGATAATTAGGTATGGTCAGGATGCAAGCAATCATACAGGAATTAAGTAGCTCAACATAAAGAAAGAAGAATAGTTGATTGTTTCTAGAGGAAACAAGAAAGAGCAGTCAGAGGTAAGATATGGGACTGGGAACAAACGCCAACAAGATGGCAGGGAACTGGGAGAAGTAAAGGTCACTGAGAAATCCTCAATTAAAGTATGACCTATAGGACTTTTAAGAATAGAAATATGTATTGGATGATAATTGCTCTACTTTGTGGGATACAACCAATTCCTTGAACTTCAACTCTCCTGTAAACCTACTTTACTAGGGGAAGCATTGTGTTAGTAGGTTTCAAGGCAAAATAGAGAAAGGGTTGGTCCGAGGCTCCTTAATATGGCAAAAAAAAAATAAATGGACAAGAGAACAGAGGGAAAGAAATCCCCTACCTTAGGACTGCACAGAGATCTTGAAATCTGAATTTTTACCCAATTTAGACCTCAAGGGGCAGGAAGATCTACAACTAACATGAAATTGTATTATCTGTAGCTGTGTTTTTACTGAAACTGGCTAAGAGCAAGGAATAAGGTTTGTGGCCACTGACCAGATATTTATATGAAGTTAGCAGTATTCTGTTACAATCAATTCAATCAATCTGTTCTGATTATAACTAAATTCTTAATTAATCTTATTAATCAAGCAAGGATTGCAACCCAAATACTTTCTAAGACCAGCAGGAAATTTAATATGTAAAGGGCCCACTGGCAGAACCAATGGTGAAGCAGAGCATTCATTTTACATACAGTCATTAAATAATCAGAATTTAAAATTTGCAAGTATGTCATATAAAAGAAGCAATGCCTTCATGAAAAACTGACTTAACCATTAGTTTTTCATCCTTTTATCTATCTGGATATCTATGATCGCAATAGTAAATCAATATTTTTGATTCGCTAGAAAACCAAATGTCTGTTTAAAAATTGAATTTTCTGTATTTGTCTTTTAAGAGGATATTTGGAGATAATGAGTATGGACTATGTTATGCTCCTCCTAACCAAACAAACAAAGTAATTATAGTTAAATTACTTGGATGCTCTGTCTAACTTTTGTCTTTAATAAAATGTACAAATTAGGACTCATCTCATAGAACTGTCCACAGAAGAGAATGGAATGAGAAAAGCTGTACAGAGGAGACTTTTGATAAATATTAGCTATTTTTAGAAATTGCATTGAAATGGTACCTTGTCATTCACAAGCAAAATTCCTTTAAGCCTTTCTCAAAAAATATATGTTAAACACTATTCTAAGCACTGGGCATAGAGCAGTGAACGAGACAAAAATCCTTCCCCACATGGAGCTTATATTTTGTCCCAAATGGAACATGTTAGTAGAATTGTCCATTTTAACATTTTCTACACACGTTCATTATCATTGTAAAATGAACGGTGACACATCTTGAAATTAATAATTCTTCGTAGCCAAAGAGCATGTATGTATCCTCATTGATATTCAACATCAATATCAAGTTTCATCCTGTGGGTTTTCTCAAAAGGACCTCTGATTATAAGAATAATGGGATGCTAAAGACATTAGAGCTAAAATGGACCTTAAGTAATTCACTCTATTTTTCGCTTCAGATACTGAAGACCAGAAGTTTAAGTAACATAAGAACACACTGTCAGTACATCCAAAAGAGATGCCTTTTAATGAAAATGGTTGCATTTTGTTAGGGGAAAATGTACCTCTCATATGCTAAATACCACTTAATTGGTGAAAAAGTTACTGATTTGAATGACTGCTGTTTTTGCCGACAGCTGGATTCCAATGGGGAGCTGCTCATCCGAAATGCCCAGTTGAAACACGCTGGGAGGTACACGTGCACAGCTCAGACAATTGTAGACAATTCTTCAGCCTCTGCTGACCTTGTTGTGCGAGGTAAGAGTTTCGACATTTTAGAATCATAAAACCAAAGCTATTTGACTTGCATAAATATGTATAATTTTCTGGTAACTCTGGTACGAATTCTTATATATTTAGAGTCTCGATCTTTGAGAACAGCTCTTCACCCATGCCTAAGATTGATTTATGCCAGACAAGTAGTAAACAAAACTGATTTTGTTTGTTTTACTAACTACATATCTTCTAGAAACTTATACCACATACCTCCTACTAAACGTTTGTGCTTTTAAACCTAGTACTTACCAGAAGTTCTCAGTTTCTGCTAATACTTCTCGTGTTTGAACAGCATGTTTCTTTTTTTAATCTTTTATCGAAAAAAAAATATACTGATGACGTTTATTTATAACCTTAATTGTTTTTTTTAATTAATTTATTTATTTTAATTGGAGGCTAATTACTTTACAGTATTGTAGTGGGTTTTGCCATACATTGACATGAATCAGCCATGGGTGTAAATGTGTCCCCCCTCCTGAACCCTCTTCCCACCTCCCTCCCCATCCCATCCCTCAGGGTCATGCCAGTGCACCATCCCTGAGCACCCTGTCTCATGCATTGAACCTGGGCTGTTTCACATATGATAACATACATGTTTCAATACTACCCTCTCAAATCATCCCACCCTCTCCTTCTCCCACAGAGTCCAAAAGACTGTTCTTTACATCTGTGACTCTTTTGCTGTCTCTCATATAGGGTCATCATTATCATCTTTCTAAATTCCATATATATGCATTAGTATACTATATTGGTGTTTTTCTTCAGACTTACTTCACTCTGTATAATATATAACCTCAATTGTTAACATTTGCCACTATCATCTTAGAATAAAAAATGATTTTACAGGTATCATGTTTCTATTTGTTGCTGATTTTCAAACCTGTGCTTTTGTTCTTATAAATGATTGAGAATGTACTTGGATATATGCTTATTGAAAATCCCACCACTTTGCTACTGATCTCTGCTGTATAGCTGTGAGGCCAGCTCAAAACCTGCCTCACTTTACTTAAAATCATTCATTTGCTCTTCACACTGTCTAAAGAATGAAGACCATTCCTTTTAGCTAAGCACCTGAGAAGTTCCATACTGTGTGGTGACCTAGGCCTGTTTAGCTTTAATCTCTCACCATTTCTGCTGACCAACTAGTCCACAGAAATATCCTAAGATTTTTACCTCTGTTGCTTGGTTCACAACATTCCTTCCACATCCTGTTTTCATTGCTTGTTGCCCAAGTCTTATCCATCCTTTAAGGTGAGGTGAAAGTTGCTCAGTCTAGTCTGACTCTTTGCGACCCCATGGACTATACAGTCCATGAAATTCTCCAGAACAGAATACTGGAGTGAGTAGCCTTTCCCTTCTCCAGGGGATCTTCCCAACCCAGGGATTGAACCCAGGTCTCCCACATTGCAGGCAGATTCTTTACCAGCTGAGCCACAAGGGAAGCCCTCCATCCTTCAAAGATTAGCTCAAAAGTACAAAACTCATAAGTCATTTTTTGATGTCCTAAATATTAACCCTCTTTTCTAAACTCGGTAACAATAACTATTTTGTTGAATGAGGTTTATAGCAATTTGTGCATATGAGTTATCTCCTCTACTAAGTTGTGAAATTCACATATGTGTTTTTATTATTAATAATATTTAGTGAGATGCAGAATTCTATTTCATAACTTCATAGTTCTCTTTTTCCCTCTGTCTCAATAGCATGTTAACATTTTTATTTTTTCACACTTTACGTACTAAAATATTTATTGACCATGATCCAACCAGTCCATTCTGAAGGAGATCAGCCCTGGGATTTCTTTGGAAGGAATGATGCTAAAGCTGAAACTCCAGTACTTTGGCCACCTCATGGAAGAGTTGACTCATTGGAAAAGACTCTGATGCTGGGAGGGATTGGGGGCAAGAGGAGAAGGGGACGACAGAGGATGAGATGGCTGGATGGCATCACTGACTCGATGGACCTGAGTCTCAGTGAACTCCGGGAGTTGGTGATGAACAGGGAGGCCTAGTGTGCTGCGATTCATGGGGTCGCAAAGAGTTGGACACGACTGAGCGACTGATCTGATCTGATTGTACTTTTCATCAGTTTTTGCATAATCAGATAAATTATTAGTAACTGAGATGATACACATGGTTTTTAATATTACCCATACTAAATCCAGATCAAAAATATAATTTCAGTCAATCTCATATATGTCCTGCATTTTCCTCTAGAGCAAAGGTAGTCTCACTGAGCAAATATTGAAAACACTTATTCCAGTTAAGTATATTCTTCTTTAGAGTATTAGAAGTCTAGCTGAAATTTCTTTATCCAAATAAACCTAGGTATTTATTACACACAACCCTCATTGAAAATTAATTAAACTCCAAGGCTACAAAATGTTAAATTCAATAAAGTTCCTATAGTTTCAATATTTCCATTTTATTTTCTTGGACATCTGTCTGAGAGTTATCTGGGAGAGGAATTATTCACTGTTTTTACTAGTCAGACAACTTGCTGCTAAGCTGCTTCCAAGGATAGCCTATGTTTGCATTTAATTGACTTTGTTTGCATGTTAAATGATTATTATTAGCATTGCAATAAGTGTGCTAAGTCACTTCCCCTGTGTCCAACTCTTTGTGACCCTATGGACTGCAGCCTGCCACTGCACTGCAGACTGCACCCTGTCCATGGGATTCTCCAGGCAAGAATACTGGAATGGGTTGCTGGGCTCTCCTCCAGGGATTCTTCCTGACCCAGGGATCGAACTTATGTCTCTTACGTCTCTTGAAATTGGCCGGCAAGTTCTTTACCACTAGCACCACCCTGGAAGCCCTATCACAATAGGGGTTATATTATAATATATGTACATCAGTGTCTTCATATAACTTAGATGTTGTTGTTGTTTAGTCACTAAGTCGTGCCATACTCTTTGCAGCCCCATGGATGGTAGCCCACCAGGTCCCTCTGTCCATGGGATTTCCCAGACAAAACTACTAGAGTGGGTTGCCATTTCCTTCTCCAAGGCATCTTTCTAACCCGGAGATCAAACCCCTGTCTCCTGAACTGACAGGCGTATTCTTTATAGATGAGCCATCAAAATTGCAGTAAACTCCTGGAATGCTGAGGGAAGAATAAGTTTTGCAGATATAGTTGAAGAATATTAATAATCTTGACCACTCACACTAAGTAATTAATAATCATCATAGTGTGTATTTTTTATAAAAGTAAAAACCAGTATAAAAATGTATAGCATTTTATAGCAAATAAAGGAATAAAAAATTAAAAAAAAAAAGAAAAAAAAATAGATGAGCCATCAAAATTGCAGTAAACTCCTGGAATGCTGAGGGAAGAATAAGTTTTGCAGATATAGTCGAAGAATATTAATAATCTTGACCACTCACACTAAGTAATTAATAATCATCATAGTGTGTATTTTTTATAAAAGTAAAAACCAGTATAAAAATGTATAGCATTTTTATAGCAAATAAAGGAATAAAAAATTAAAAAAAAAAAAAAGAAACTCTGAAGATGGGGGTTTAATAAAATTTTCAGTTGATAAAAAAAAAAAATGTATAGCAGTTATTATGTGAAAATATAAGTTTTTACTTCTAAAGCCTTTTAGTTCTAAGAAAAATAACATAAAACAATGGAAACTGAGTTCCTGCACTATAACAGAATGTTAAAAAAACTATAGCCTGGTGGGTTACAGTCCATGGGTTGCAAAGAGTCAGACACAACTGAGCGACCAAGCACAGCACAGCACAGATAAAAAGAATTGCTTCAGTTCAGTTCATTCACTCAGTCGTGTCTGACTCTATGCGACCCCATGAATCGCAGCATGCCAGGCCTCCCTGTCCATCACCAACTCCCAGAGTTCACTCAGACTCACATCCATCGAGTCGGTGATGCCATCTAGCCATCTCATCCTCTGTTGTCCACTTCTCCTCCTGCCCCCAATCCCTCCCAGCATCAGAGTCTTTTGCAATGAATCAACTTTTCCCATGAGGTGGCCAAAGTACTGGAGTTTCAGCTTTAGCATCATTCCTTCCAAAGAACACCCAGGGCTGATCTCCTTCAGAATGGACTGGTTGGATATCCTTGCGGTCCAAGGGATTCTCAAGAGTCTTCTCCAACACCACATTTCAAAAGCATCAATTCTTCGGCACTCAGCTTTCTTCACAGTCTTAGCATTGATAAAAGACAGTCTTAGCATTGATAAGGGAGAAGGCAATGGTACCCCACTCCGGTACTCTTGCTTGGAAAATCCCATGGACAGAGAAGCCTGGTGGGCTGCAGTCCATGGGGTCGCTGGGGGTCCGACACGACTGAGCGACTTCACTTTCACTTTTCACTTTCATGCATTGGAGAAGGAAATGGCAATCCACTCCAGTATTCTTGCCTGGAGAATCCCAGGGACAGGGGAGCCTGGTAGGCTGCCATCTATGGGGTCACACAGAGTCGGACATGACTGAAGCGACTTAGCAGCGGCAGCAGCGGCATAATCATTCTCCAAATTTCATTATTAATAAGATATTCATTTTGCATCAATAAAAATTTGAAATTCAAATAGTCAGATGCATTTCTGCATAGCTTTTGTCAAAAATATATATAAAGTAAACCTTCAGATATGATTTATATATTTATATCATGGAATATAGAATTAAAGTTTTCCTTATTTCTTAAAATAATGATGAGTAATGACATAGTATGACTTTAGTAATATTGTTTACCCACCTCATTATGTTTTTTTATTTAGTCTAGGAAATCATAACCTGGAATCCAGTGATAGGCTTCAAGTGGCCTATGGATCTCCTGAAGTTAAATGGAAAATTCAATGAGTATCTAGATTGTCCTGGGAAGAGAATTTATCACTTTCATTAAATTTCCACAGCCAGCAAAGACCCAAAAGGCCACTTTTAGCTAAAAGACCAAGGAATTTAATCTATTATTCTTTTTACCCCATCTAGACCAAGATTCTCAAAAAAAGAAAACATAAGGGATTATTTTTCACCTCATGCTAATAAAAAACTAATGAATTTTATGTAGTGAGGTCTAATAGCACATTTAGATTATAAATTGCTTTCAATCAGTTTTCTTTCAAATTTTCAAGAATATATGTCTATAAATATATTAACCATGATATATATCAGACAATATATAAGAGCTTGCTAAATCTGAGGTAAATTAATGCCCAACGGCTTAGATGGTAAAGAATCTGCCAGCAATGCAGGAGACCCTGGTTTGATCCCTTGGTCAGGAAGATCCCTTGGAGAAAGGACTGACTACCCACTCCAGCATTTTACCTGAGGAATTCCATGGGCAGAAGAGCCTGGTGGGCTACAGTCCATGGGGTCTCTGAGTTGGACACAACCAAGTGACTAATGCACATACACAGTGCTAATTCACTCAGATATCAGTGATCTGAACTGACGTTTCTAAAATTATGAGAATGTCAGTGCTGTGAGAGGGACAGTGAACAGGTTAGAGGGGAAAGTAATTTCCTCTTATGATCACTGAGGAAAAAAAATTGACAATATATCCATCTTAGTACACATACACTATTATGCCTTATCAGAGGGCTTAAACAAAAGTAGAAATATTCAGGGATAATTTGGAAAATGTGGATCTTTTAGCTTATGTTCTCTTGCAGTAAATGAATACATAGTGAAAATTTTGTATCCCCCTTATATTCTATGTGTGTGTGTGTGTGTGTGTGTGTATTTGCCTGGTTGTGGGTGGTTGTGCAGGTAAAGCCTGATGAAAATTTGAATAAGAGTGAAAAATGTATTTTAAGCTTGTGCCTTTCATCATCATTTTTAAATTGAGTTTAGAATGGAGGCAGTGAATTAGTTAAATATGAATGTTTCTAAATATAAAACTGAAATTAAATATAGAAAAACACATCGCTGAAGGAAAATGTAATATTAGATCTGCTTTTGTAGGACTTTTTTACCCAGAGGTAACTCACTTCCCCACTTATCCATTTAAGGTTTGTTAGAACTGAGAAATAAAGAAGACAATAGCAATTGTTGTCAACTGAAAACATATAGAAAATGGCCCAATAATCGAATATAAGCCATTGTCATTCTGTAGCAGTCATAAGCGTTTACATGTAAAAACCTGTAGAACTTCAATTGCTTTACCCACTAGTTAAGTCCACAGATGCTCAAGGAAAAGAGACCATAAAAGTGACACACATTGCCTATTTCTCCAGTTATACAAGCAATTTCAAGTTATGAGGTAGTACTGGCCATGTAATTTTCACCTTTGATGTCCAAAACTGCATTTTATACTAGTTCTATCCTTTCAGTTTGGAAATATTTCTCTTAGTATTTCTATAGTGTTGACATTATTCTTGTAAAAGCAACCTTTATTTAAACAATGTTGTCCTGAAAGCCCAATATATAGAATTCAAGCTGCCCTGATTGAAAGAAATGAAAACTTTTTTTTTTTTGGAAAAGTGTTCATTCACTGTTCTAAAAACTCACTAGAAACACAAAACATTTTAGATAAGTCAATAAACATTCTTCATCAGAGCCTGGGCAAACGTAAAGGAATACCATCTCTGAAATAGCATTCAACACAGCCTTTTAGGATTCCAACAAATTTAGATAAATCAAATACTGAACTATGTAAAAAATGACAAGCCATAAAAATGAATCAGGGAGGATTAAAAACAAAACAGTAAAGTCTAGAGTCCATCAGAGACTCTAATCATCAGAATAATAATAAAAATAATCATGCTTAAATCTTTAGACAAATAAGAGAGAAAATGATAAAAATGAGTTGGAAATAAGATACTATGAAATGAAGCAGTTTGGGGGAAAAAAGAACTACAAACAATAAACAATCATTGGAAATTTAAAATAAATCATTGGATGGGTTAAATAACAATTACAGACAAATTAAGAAAAGATTAGGGACAGCGTTCATAGCAGTTTTCTTCATGATAGTCCAACACTGGAAACAAATACTCTTAAACATAAGAGCGGTTAAACAACTGTGGTATACTAGTACTGTGGACTACTATTCAGAAATAAGAATAATAATCTAGTGATGTGTGCCATTTGGCTATATCTCAAATGAATGCTGCATGGAAAGCAGCCAATTTGCATACTCTATGACTCCATTTATTTAGCATTTTTGAAATGAAAATTATAGAGATGGAGACTAGATTATCAGTTGTTATGACTTAAAGAGATTAGAAGAAGGGGAGTTGTTGTAGCCATAAAAATGTAGTGCAGGGAATCCTTATAATGAGATTGTTCTGTATCTTAACTCTGGTCATGGTCACTGAAGTCTACACATGTGATAAAACTAAAAGTTTCTTAGAAATAAGCAAGCACACAGACACACAAACTAGTGAAATCTGTACTACAAGTTTGATGGATAGTATCAATGTCAGTTTTCTGGTTGTGCTAATATATTTAGTTAGGCAAACTGCTGTGGTGAGCAAATGAATGAAGGATATTCAGGACCTTCCTTCATTAATAGTCACAATTGCATGTGAATCTATAATTTCTCCAAAAATTTTTAACAAAAAAATCAATAAACATAAAACACACTGAAAATATAAAGAAAATATGTACATGTTTTCTCTTTTTTCAAAAATAGCATAATATTACTAGGAAGCGTAGATTACGGCATACCCAGAAGTAATGTTTGAACAAGTGGCAGCTACTAAACTGCCTTCTGAGGAAGTTGATCCAAGCCTGGGAAGGACTGAGTTGGGCTGCAGCTTTGGCACCAGGGTTGAATTACCAAAGGCAGTAGAGGAGAATGTGTTGCCTGCATCTTTACCCAGAACCCTCCTCCACTCTTTTCCCCTATGCATTACTGTATTCTTTTCAAATAAGTATTGGATATATTTTTAAAGAATGTCATTATGGAGGGCATCAAATTATACCATTCCAGAGTAGCCAAATGTTTAAACCTGGCCTGAGTTGGCAAGTCTCTTTTTTTAATAAAACCACACAATGCTCGTGATGAAGTGGTCTTTAAATGGTTTTCAGAAATTATTGTTCTAGAGAATTCATGGAAAATGGTTTGAAAGTCATATTGTTTTGTTTATAGAATAGATAAAGACATTTGAAATGTGTTTCAGAAAGATAATAAGATCCTCTTTTCCTCCAGTTTATCCTGTGCAAACCAAATAGAAGTCTCAACAAATAATTGAAAAAACACTTATGAATATTTGGCTAGAAGTCAAGGAAGGGAGCTCTGATGTAAGGACAGGAATGTTATGGGAATGGAAGAAGGCAATTCAGGTGGTGAGAAAAGAGTTAACTCCAGGTGGTTTTCCCTCACCCTTATATAATTTTAGCACAACTGAACTTTAAGCACTAAATCACACCAAGGAAGATAATCAGCTTCAAAAACTCTAAAGTTAATCAAGAACCACTCAATCTATGTATCAACAGTAAGTAAAAAAAAATAGATACAAAATAAGATGAAATATTCCCCAGCTAGAGCTAATATAAAATGATATGATAAAATATAACTAATATAAAACTGAAGATAACTTTTATAAGAGATTGTAATACCATTCTTGGTATTATGACATTTAAAGTAATTTGTAGATAATTTTAGTGAATTATTTTTCTGTTAGAGCACACACTGACTCAATTTAAAATAATATTGTATTAGTGAAAGAGGCAATTTCAGAATAAAACTTTAAAACACAGGCATGTATGATATAGCCAAGGGGATTTAGAACTCAAACAAATTGTTTAATAGCTAAAAGACCTTTATAGTCTAAAATTATTTTTAGTTAAACAAACAAAAAACAGCTATTTTTAGGCTTCTTATATAAGAAACCAAATCAAGATGATTGATACAAATTTCCATTTTGTTATTGTTTTTGTAATAAAGGTTGTACTTAATAGGTCCATAAAAGTGTAATTCAGGTTGCTTCATCAAGTGAGTTTTGGTGCACAACAGCCCTGTTGTTTTTAGCAATTAAATATGTTTCTAGAGGACTTAATGCTTTTCAGTTAAAAGAAAAAAGTGTCATTTATAAGGAAAGGTTTCTCAGGATTCATTTGACAGCACTTTGGGGAACATTTATGTAGCTTGCCAAGGTTAAATTCTTTTTTATGAGTGCACTTTTGGACAATATTCAAAAATGGACCATAATATTAGGCCACAAAAGCAAGAAATTAGGCTTTGACATCTGTGTTTTACTACTTTCCATGGCATTTCTGCTGTACTATAAATATCCTTGGTAGTGCTACCAACTGTTAGCACCCTCCTGACACCTGGCTGAACATAATGTTTGTCACTAAAATTGAAAAAATAGAAAATGCAGTCATGATTATTCTTTTCATATCTGCCCCCCATTTTTATATCTTAAATACCATATTAAACAACACTTCTTAATACAAGGCTGAGATTAAAAAACAAACAAAAGATAAAAAGACTTTGATTCTCTGAAACTTTTAGTTTGAATCTCAATACTAACCTATGCTATGTGAAATTTGGAAATGTTTTGGAAAAAGAATAACTGGAGTTAAAGTGGATAATACAAAACTATGCAAACTATTGAATCCCCAAGTCAAGTTTGTATTTTTATATTAGAAGTTTACATGCATAGTTTTATGTAGATTTTTATTTAGACAAGAATATTATGTGTGTGCGTATTTCTACTTTATTTCTAATGCCAAAATACAGTTGCAGAATGGAAATGAATGTAAGTAAGATGTCATCTTTATTTGATGTAATCCCCTGAAGTTTTTATTACTTGGCCTAATGACACGGTTACCAGATTCTTTCTTAAGGAGGTCATTTTGGTTGATGACTAGCTCACTTTTAAATTCTGTGTTGGTTAAGTTAAACTAATATGGTCAAATAAATAACCTGATGGAAGCTGGCAATATAATTTTTAGTCTGAATAATACTGCTGTATTTTTAACAATCATAATAGTTGGCTAAGTCTTTTCTACAGAAAATGCCCTTGGGTATTTATTATTTCCAGATGTTCTGTTAGCAGAGTTCACATCCAAAGCATACTCTCTTTGCTATCCAGACAAACTTAATTTTGAACTATTTACTTGGAGACATTGTTCCAGATTCATTAGTACTGTTTCTTAAAAAAACATGAAATAAACATTTTCTTTGTTTGAGATAAAAGGGCTCTAATGGCCCTGTTATTAGAAAAGCATGCACTAAAATTACATTTTTTTTCCCTTCTAACTTCTTCAGAGTAGCTACGTGAAATACCTGCATTTATCTTAAAGCTGGAATATACAATTTCAAATCTAGAATTAGTCCTAGAGGTCATCTAGACTGTTCCCATCCCTTTTTACTACAAAATTTAGATTTCAAGAGAGACTTGCCTTGAATTACCCATGTATTTTGTGACAATTATCTTGGAACCTCAATTCAATTTTCTGATAATAGATGTCTTTCAGATAGTAGGAATAAATAAAATCTATAGTTAATTTCTAAAACTTTTGTACCTAAGGTTTTAAAATTTTAATACTTTAATACTCTAAAATGTTCAATAGTTAATTTGGTATAATAGCCAGAAGACTACCAAGTCTGTTGTAGAACTGCTGCTACGAAAGTTACTGATTGCAGTTCTGCTCTGCTCACTTTCCCATTATTGTCCAGCACATGCTAATAAATAGTGGTTGGGGTTTTAAACATCAAGGGAAAAATAAAGCCAGAGACATTTATTTTAAAAGGTTGAATTACCTCCTCTTGGGTTATTTAATGTTGTATTTGTATGGTTAACTCAGGAACCTTGGCTATTTGTGAAAGCAGAAGGAAAATGAGACTGCCGTCAAGTTAAAAGTTAGTGGAACTCTTGGTGTTTAATCAGGATTTAGACTTCTGCAGTATCTGGCATAAATATTCACACTGTGTTCAAGAATTCCAATATTCAAATTATTAAATAACCAAATGTGGGTTTATGTTCAAAATTATTATTTAAGCATGGCATGCCTTAATTAATTCAAAAGGACTTTTACATTAATTAGTTTAATAACTATAAAATTAGGAAGGACAGATTAAAAAGTTTCATGTGATATACACACAAAGTTAGACAGACATAAAATTATGCATGCACCTTACCACCCTTCACCCACTAACACACAACCTCTTAGTGAAGACATCCAGAAAAGAGATTCACTTATATAGGCAGAAAGATGTGTCCAGATCATCACCGCCAAATCAAAGAGAATAGTTGAGGTAGTTTTTCAAGTATTTGGGTCAGAAAAACACACATTTACCTCAGATTCTTGGATAATTGCCTTTGCTTTCCACTTTGGCCAAGAAAATTTGCCACAGAGACAGACTAAAGATTCCATCTCATCAGTCCTTGTAGGCTGAGACAGGAAAATGGCCCTCCCTGCCCACACTGGTTGGAACAATGACTGACCGGGCGCCATTCAGAGGCATCCTGACCCCAGTTGGCTCTATACCGCAGTAATACATCTATTAATAGTGAAGATTGCCCAGAAATTAAGCTTTCTCATTTCCATTGAGAATCAACTAATTCACAAGCTACTAAGCGCCAGTTCTCCGTAACTGTTAAATGCTAAAGCTGAAATGCATATTTGTTTATCATAAATGCAGAATTTAGAAGTAGCTTGATTGTTTCAAAGCTAGAAATTACTAGTAGTTCTATTTATAAAAGCTCTAGTAAAAATAGCAGCTTTCCTAATTACTGCTAAAGTTACAAAGTACAGTAATAATTTGAAATTGTATTTTTTAATGTCAAAACAATGTATATTGACATAAATTCAAGGAAATGTTCAATTATATCAATGAAACGTGTAGTTCTTTCAGACTGAGATATGATATTTTAAACTTTAAGATGGATCTTGGAAGTGATTTAGTTTAACCCTTCATTTTACAAATTCAAAAATCAAAAATAACAATATGAGGGTTATAAACTGGTAGATGACACTATGAAGAATGCACTGAATAAATTTAATTACTTTTTTTTTCCTCATTGAAGTACAGTGAGAGAAGTTTCATTGCAGGATTTCTTCTTTTCTTCAGTTAATTTTTCTCTTTGTCTAGTAAGCTAACTGGTCAGGTTTTGGCAAACTGGAGTTTATTCT
Source organism: Bos indicus (assembly GCF_029378745.1). Lineage (NCBI taxonomy): Eukaryota > Metazoa > Chordata > Mammalia > Artiodactyla > Bovidae > Bos > Bos indicus. The sequence continues at coordinate 39,972,393 of NC_091764.1, read as the reverse complement.
TTGCTACAGTGGCTTTATATCCAGGGCTCCCTTAAAAAAACAATCAACAAACTTGCTTCTCCTCACTCTGATTCCAGGAGAGAAGACAGGAAAGCTTTACAGAACTTAATAGCCTGGATCTTGTTAAATAGCCTGGATCTTCATTTCACTGGTCCATAATGATCTTAATATATTAATGTATATTTACCAGAGTAATCCAAATTAAACTGACAATTATGTCAAATTATAAGAGGGGTACAGATAATCAGTGATATACACAAGCCTTTATGAGCGTGAATAAATGGCAATTAGTTCAAATTTTAAAAATTAATTTTAATTTACATTGGCAAAATATATATTTATAGCTCCAGTCTTTATGCTGTGAAAGACACATATTTTAATATAAAATAAAAATATTTGTTATTACATAATTTAATGTATCAGTCAGTTCACTTCAGTTGCTCAGTCGTGTCCGACTCTTTGTGACCCCATGAATTGCAGCATGCCAGGCGTCCCTGTCCATTACCAACTCTCGGAGTTCATTCAAAGTAACGTCCATCGAGTCAGGGATGCCATCCAGCCATCTCATCGTCTGTCATCGCTTTCTCCTCCTGCCCCCAATCCCTCCCAGCATCAGAGTCTTTTCCAATGAGTCAACTCTTTGCATGAGGTGGCCAAAGTACTGGAGTTTCAGCTTTAGCATCATTCCTTCCAAAGAACACCCAGGACTGATCTTTAGAATGGACTGGTTGGATCTCCTTGCAGTCCAAGGGACTCTCAAGAGTCTTCTCCAACACCACAGTTCAAGAGCATCAATTCTTCGGCACTCAGCCTTCTTCACAGCCCAACTCTCACATCCATACATGACCACTGGAAAAACCATAGCCTTGACTAGATGGACCTTTGTTGGCAAAGTAACGTCTCTGCTTTTTAATATGCTATCTAGGTTGGTCATAACTTTCCTGCCAAGGAGTAAGCATCTTTTAATTTCATGGCTGCAGTCACCATCTGCAGTGATTTTGGAGACCAAAAAAATAAAGTGTGACACTGTTTCCACTGTTTCCCCAGCTATTTCCCATGAAGTGATGGGACCAGATGCCATGATCTTAGTTTTCTGGATGTTGAGTTTTAAGCCAATTTTTTCACTCTCCTCTTTCACTTTCATCAAGAGGCTTTTGAGTTCCTCTTCACTTTTTGCCATTAGGGTGGTGTCATCTGCATATCTGAGGTTATTGATATTTCTCCTGGCAATCTTGATTCCAGCTTGTGCTTCTTCCAGTCCAGCGTTTCTCATGATGTACTCTGCATATAAGTTAAACAAGCAGGGTGATAATATACAGCCTTGATGTACTCCTTTTCCTATTTGGAACCAGTCTGTTGTTCCATGTCCAGTTCTAACTGTTGCTTCCTGACCTGCATACAGGTTTCTCAAGAGGCAGGTCAGGTGGTCTGGTATTCCCATCTCTTTCAGAATTTTCCACAGTTTATTGTGATCCACACGGTCAAAAGCTTTGGCATAGTCAGTAAAACAGAAATAGATGTTTTTCTGGAACTCTTTTGCTTTTTCCATGATCCAGCAGATGCTGGCAATTTGATTTCTGGTTCCTCTGCCTTTTCTAAAACCAGCTTGAACATCAGGAAGTTCACAGTTCACATATTGCTGAAGCCTGGCTTGGAGAATTTTGAGCATTACTTTACTAGCATGTGAGATGAGTGCAATTGTGCGGTAGTTTGAGCATTCTTTGGCATTGCCTTTCTTTGGGATTGGAATGAAAACTGACCTTTTCCAGTCCTGTGGCCACTTGCTGAGTTTTCCAAATTTGCTGGCATATTAAGTGTAGCACTTTCACAGCATCATCTTTTAGGATTTGAAAGAGCTCAACTGGAATTCCATCACCTCCACTAGCTTTGTTCATAGTGATGCTTTCTAAGGCCCACTTGACTTCACATTCCAGGATGTCTGGCTCTAGGTGAGGGTTCACATCATCATGATTATCTTAGTCCACTTGACTTCACATTCCAGGATGTCTGGCTCTAGGTGAGGGTTCACATCATCATGATTATCTTAGTCGTGAAGATCTGTTTTGTATAGTTCTTCTGTGTATTCTTGCCACCTCTTCTTAATCTCTTCTGCTTCTGTTAGGTCCATACCATTTCTGTCCTTTATCGAGCCCATCTTTGCATGAAATGTTCCCTTGGTATCTCTAATTGTATAATATATGACAAATCATATACTATATATAATAACAAAATACATATTGCAAGTATACATTTATTATATTATTCAAGGATATATAATATTTACTAAAGGTTTATTTTTACCAGGCACTATTTCAAGAGATGGATGGATACTGTTGTTATCTCCATTTTACACATGAGGAAATTGAGTCCCAGAGAGGCTAAGTTACTTGCCTAAGGTTATTCAGCTACTAAGCAAAAAAATAAGATTTGAATATAGGGAGTCCCACTTCATATATAATGCCCAGTTCATTGCTGCAAAGCAATTTAATTAAGCACTAATTCAAATATATTCAGAGATAAAGTAATCAATGTGAAAAGTTAAAATGTAGGCCTTTTTTTGATAAAAAATGTTAATTTTATATAAAAGTTACTGATGCAAATTTTGCAATTTTATTTTTGCCCATAATGTATTTATGATAGGTCTGATGACAAAAGAAAGCTATAATATTTTTTTTCCTCTATTAACATTATAAATTATAATTACAATAGCAAAAAGAGTAAATAAATCATAATAGATAGTTTTAAACTTGATTTTTACAATGTGTTTTTTGGCCTTAAAAATAGTTCATTCAAAATGTTTAAATGTTTTAGATTAAAATGTATGTGTCTACAGAACTTTCATATAAAATTTTTCAGGTCATCCTAACAGAACTGCTGCATGTTAGAAGTGCAAGGACTTATCTTTCTCACTTTTCTTTAATATTTAACTTCCCCAGATATAAAATCAGATCAGATAATTTTTATTTTGCATCCTTTTTTACTGTTGATATATGGTTTGTTTTATAATTAGTTAAATTGTCCACCCGAACACCCTGAGGCATTGATAATTAGAAGTTAATTTACAGAGTAAACTTTTAAGTTACTTGAAATTAGAATTTCTTAATATTTTCTGTTCTTGGTTCATTTTATTTAAAAAAGAATAGAAAACACCTGAGCTTCATTATTGAAAAAATAATCAACAGAAGACTCAATGGCATATAATTCTTTTTAAGCAAAACAATTTTTTTGATATGATTTTTGTGAAATCTGCCATTTCGAGTTTCAGAAATGTGCAATTATTTCCTCATGGTACCTTTTGCAGACTGGCTTCCTGCCACTCCCATCTTCTTCCCACCAGCCAACCTCACTAACCTGGGAGTTTGACTGGGTCACAGAATTTTTTATACCTAAGCAAAAGAAAATGAAGGAAATCAGAGAAAACCTTTACCCTCTAAACCTGTGGTCAGTTTAAGAAGCTGCAGAGAGGGGATTTTTGTCCTTTTGAATTCCTATCACATAGCTCATCTGACTACCATCATCACTGAGGTTAAGTGAGATAGACTAAAGAGAAGGGCAGAGATGTTGAAAGGGTAATCCAACCTCCTGTGAATCTCTATTGGTATTCTACAAAGCCAGCTATTTTTGGTTTACACCTTCCCTGTTTCCTCCTTAAAGGTGACTACATGACTCAGTCCTTGTGTGCTAGACCCCCATACATGTGTTTAAATCTGGCTTAGGATATCTCATTAGATTAGTACAATGGGAAGCTCTCTCTGCCAAACACTTTTCCATTATAATGTTTAACTGACTGATATGCTCATGAGTGAATGCAGATTCTGGAATACATCCAAAAGATTTCTTTATTTTCCAAAAAAGTAAAATGTCATTTTGACTTCTAATTGTCCAGTGCTAGTAACAGTCATTCTGTGGACATGGGGTGAGGTGAGGAACTTGGTTGGGGTCCATGTGCATTTCCCAGGACACTGCTGGAACACCAACCCCTTTATCTGAAAGTACATTGGGATGAAGGTAAGCAAGAGCTAGCAAAATTAAAAGGATATACTTGAATCTGCTTCATTTTTACAAAAAAATAATGTACAAAATTATGAATTTTCAATATTCTTAGCAGCAAAAAATGTGTGACCCACTAGAATGTAGGTGTGTCACAGAGTAGTCTGGACTCTGTCACACTGAGGAATATACTCCTGAGCATCAGCTCACTACATTCTTCAGGGCCTCAACAGCCAGTGTTTGAGCCCCCTGCCCACCTCTGAGAATTTCTTCAGGGGCAAGGGACTGTTCCTGAATAGAAGACACCAGGTACTTCTGATTGTGATTTAAACAACTTGGAGGACCACTATTTGATATATTCCTTCAAAGGCTGAAAGCTACTGTTAACTAATTCAAGAAATAGCAGTCTAATGTGCATCTGTTTAGGGAGGCTTCCTGTGTGACTGTTCACAACTCCCTCTCTCTCTGCAAAAATACCAAGACTTCATTTGAAAGGGAGAAAAAAGAATATCTCAAAAATTATCAACTTCAGCTCTCATCAAAAGACTTGGAAATCTCTAACATTTGAAAGACACATAGAAGTGACAAATGCATTAAGTAACCTTTGTTACCGTTTATCATAGGACTAAATTTGCAACAAGTAGTCAGCAATTTTCCTAGCAAGTTTTTCTATACATGATTACTCCTATTTAAATAACTATAACTAGGAGGATACTAGTGGTTACAAAATAGCCTAATTATAATCAAACTATCCCTAGTTATAGTAAGGAAACATAGGAGGATGACCATCTTGTTAATGTCATGATTTTCTATAATGGTATAGTTATACTGATATATGATATAGTCATTAAAAGATCCACGTGATGCAAAGGGAATGGTCTGGCTTTTGGTATTATGTGAGCATAGATTTAAAGAGCACTTCACCTGCTGAATAAGCTGTGGTCTTGTAGGTCTCAGAGTCCATATTTATGTAAGAGAATAATAACAACTCCAGTTCACGTGTTGCCCATGATGGCTTTTTATAAACATTTTCTTTTACTTCGCTCCCCTTTTGCCGTAATGTTCATATAGACATGAATAATAAATATATTTCTCAAGACACAGGTTCCTACAACTTCCAGCTCCAATCTCTGATTAATTTTTTAAGTCACAGCTTAAATTTACCCTCAAGCTTTTTTTCTTAATTAGAAGTCTTGAAGGCACAAACATATTTTCAGTAGGTAGACTTGTTCTTTGTGGAGTGAAATCACAAAGGCTTTAGGAGTTTTTTGTTTTGTTTCATTTGTTTATAGAGGGGAAGAGGGGATTCGGTTACAACTCTTATTCTTTAGAAAGTCAGTCACTATTTGTGAGGGAAACAGGTTGAATGGGCCAAAGCTTGTCTCTTCAGGCTTCTCCTTTTTGGACTCTCATCCACAATGTCTAGAAGTTGTTCTTTGTTCGTATTTCAACTTACCAATTAAGGATATATGACAAATTTTCAAAGTACATGGCTTCCTGCTCCTAAATGGGCATCAACACTTGCCCTTCAGCCTTGATCTTTCCTCTTGCAGGTAAAAACAGAAAAGATGGAGAGAAAAACATGGTGGATCCTTTTCTCCCCGTCTGTGCAAGCCTGCCTCCAACCTGGTGATCGCTGACACTCACTATTTGTGTGAAAACTTTTTTTTAACACATTATACTAGATTTTACTAATTAATTCAATATTGTAGCTTCTGAAGTTCCCCCTGCCAAAATCCAATTCCTAGAGGATTTTTTCCTTTTGGACACCTAAACATACTTTGAACAGAAAGATACTTGAAAATAATGATATAGTTTTACTAATATCTGAAAACTGTCTGCTGAACTAACCCAGTACATCATATGATGGCCAAGTAAAATTTTTGTGTTTTCATGTCCTGTCTTTCTTTGAAATTACATATCTCAGAAATTAGCTCATTATCTGAAAAAAAATATGAAAAATTGGTGAATTATAATACAAGAGTATTGCTACTGAATGAACTGTTTGATTTACCCAAGCAGGTAATGAACAAATCTGTTGTCAAATTCACTAATGAGTTATCTTAATTAGGATGTAAGCTAAGGGGCATTATTTCCCGTGGCCTTCTGTACCCTGGTTCCATATATATAATTTGGCAAGAAAAGACATAGAGCAGCAAGAAACAACTGAAGCCTGCTCATGGCCCTGTAGGGTTTTTGGAACAATTCCTGGAATTGGGAAGTGAAATTGGACAGCATGTGGAGAAAACTGTCATCTCAGTAGCTAGATTTAAGTGAAGATAACAAAGTGATTAACAGCATGTATACATATTTAATTGTTAACTCCTAGCATCGGCCTTCTTGGATCTTTATTTTGAAAGGAAGGTCAAGACTTTTTGGAAGGACATGGGTAGAAATGAGAGAGTAATATTGGAACTGCTTAAATTTCATTATTTGAAAATATTTCCCTTTCCCCGCTTTGGTCAAACAAACATGCTTAAAATTCTTATTTCTTCACAAGAAATACTTTTGCTCTTCTTAAATAGGCTTACTCTTAGGCATGGGATATTATATAAATATCTCCTTTAGTAACTGTAGCATTCCCATCTGTGGTTGGAAGAACTCTTAGGGAAGTTTTGAGAGAAATATATATAAATCCCAAATATTTAAGTAATTAAAAAAAAATTGATCAGCCATCTTAAAGGAATACATGTCTCTGGCTCAAAATGTTACTTATTTCCATCATTTTTTACTTCTCATTTTCTAGTCTCAATTATTGTCACAGAAAGAAGCATCCTAGAATGTAGACTGGAGATCTAGGGCAATTGCCATTTTAATAAGATTTTTAAAAATAATTTGAGATTGTCCTATATCCATAAATATTGCCATGGAGATGTACATGAATCAGCATTGTGGGCCCCTTAAGCGATCTCTAGTTGAAAGTATACCAGCAATATATACCATCAGATATGAATATAGTTTGGGAAAGGATCAATAAAAATTAGAAAGGACACCACATGGCAAGTATGAAAAGTGCCAGGAAAAAAAGAAGCTTTCCTTCTCCAGTTTCTTTAGATAAACTGTATCAATATCAACTAGAATTACATTGATTCATTTACCTCCCTTTAACCTCATTCTCATTTCTAATGGGGATCTAAGTTCGTTTTTATCAAGTAGAAGGTTAAAATACCATTGTTAGAGGTTAAAAACTACCATATTCCCATTTAATATTCAGCTTCATCTTAATACAGCCTTATGCTTCAACAACGGAGAAGGAAATGGCAACCCACTCCAGTGTTCATGCCTGGAGAGTCCCAGGGACGGGGGAGCCTGCCGTCTATGGGGTCGCACAGAGTTGGACACGACTGAAGCGACTTAGCAGCAGCAGCATGCTTCAACAACACCACACATCAATTTGTGTTATATTACCTTATGATAAAGCAGTTGTCTTAACTAATTTTCAGAACAAGAACAGGCTTGTAGTAAAAAAGGGACTTCAGTTGATGTATTTTTGTAAAGAAGAAGCCACCCACCTTAATATAACTGATGTTCTTTCAGCATTGTTATTTTCAGATTACTTTATTTTAAAAGGGACAATAATTTACACTGAACTTTTCATTAAGCTTTTCATTGACATTTAGCATTCAAACTTTTCATTATGATTTACTATTTTAGTAAAAATAAACAGTGAACCACGGGATAGGATATTATATGTGATGGTTTGTTCTTAATTGCTTACTGAGCAATTACAAGTGGAAACAGGATGACACTGGGATGTGTCTCCTGTTTAGTGTCAAAGCTTATATTAAATGTGTGCTATGTGGAGTGGAATCCTAGAAGGACCAACAGTATGTTGGATCCAATTCCAACCACAGTTGTTTAGAAAGCCAGTCAGTGTTTAAGCAGAAGAAAGTGCATTAAGGTTTTTGGCTAAGTATTGTCACTGACTCATGATGCTTGACTACTATGCATCCTGTTTAATCTTGGAGGATCCCAGTTTCAAATCTTCTATGCCACTTGACTTAAATGAAAATGAATCTCAATTATTGATGGAATGAATAATGGGATACATGTGTCTTTTTCAATTACAATAGCTAGAACATGGAAGCAACCTAGATGTCCACTGACAGATGAATGGATAAAGTTGTGGTACACATACACAATGGAATATTACTCAGCCATAAAAAGGAATACCTTTGAGTCAGTTCTAATGAGGTGGATGAACCTAGAACCTATTATACAGAGTGAAGTAAGTCAGAAAGAGAAAGATAAATACTGTATTCTAACACATATATACGGAATCTAGAAAAACGGTACTGAAGAATTTATTTACAGGGCAGCAATAGAAAAACAGATATAGAAAATGGACTTATGGACATGGGGAGAGGGGAGGAGAGGATGAATGTATGTAAAGAGTAACATGGAAACTTACATTACCATATGTAACACAGATAGGCAACAGGAATTTGCTATATGGCTCAGGAAACTCAAACAGGGGCTCTGTATCAATCTAGAGGGATGGGATAGGGAGGGATATGGGAGGGCGGTTCAAAAGGGAGGGGGTATATGTATAGCTATGGCTGATTCATGTTGAGGTTTGACAGAAAACAACAAAAGTCTGTAAAGCAATTATCCTTCAATTAAAAAATAAATTAAAAAATTATTGATGGAGAAAATATAGTCAACTTATAATGTGTGAATAATCATTTTGAAAAAAAAATTTTTCTTCTATTTTTCCTCAAATGTCACTGACTATTTCCTCAAATGTCACTAAACTATTTCACAGAGTGTTACTACAATCCTAAAGAAGAAATGATGGAATTGAGAAATAATTGTATTTCTGTTCATTTTTCCTTCTAATTATTTTATATATGAAAGAGACTGAGTGGAAATCACATCTGTATTTTGTTCATACATAGGTTTTTTTTTTTTCCTAAAAAATTGGTAAATTTCAGGAAAGATTACCAAACACTTTTACAATAATAAAAACAAAACCTTAGGATGTAATACAGTAGGAATTTATATGATGTATTTATGTGATGTATTTATCTTCATTTATTTGAGTTAACAGATCACAAAAAAGATATAAAAAGCTATAATCAATGTAACACAGTTTTTATCATTTTCCCAAAAATGCACAGTAATGCCCAAGTAATTCATATTCTCCGCAACACAAAAGGTCTCTAAAGGAAAGCTGTCAAGGCCATTTTTTAATTTGAATCTGGTAATATTGTTTTTAAATGATTGTTTTCACTGTAGTAAATGAAAAGCCTGATGGCGAATCGGTTGTGTTCATATCTTAGCTTTAGCTTTGCTAGCTGGATGACTGTGGTTATTTTATTTAATCTATTCATGTCTGGATTTCCTCATCTATTAAGGAGTGAAAATACATTTTAGGGTTATTTGTAAGAATTATAAAAGACTCAGATATAATAAGGATTTACTAAAATATATTATTTTGTTTGCCAGTAGTCAGTGATTTAATAGTAAATACATTGAGAACCTAGACAAATTTTGGAAAAGTGAGTATGGATGTGGCCAGTGAGATTCCGTTGAACCACACAGAAAGTGGTTCATAACCACTCTGGCTATGTCCAGAAGGATGGTCAGTTTCTAAATGCCTGCCTTTGTGCTGAGGAACTAGTGGCTGCATTATTTTATTTTCTGCCACAGCACTTTTCTCTCCATTTTGAACAGAAAAACGGAGCAAGTAACATGAGCTACACTGCTTAGAAAACCTTTCTCCTGGGAGACAGTGCAAGGCTGGCCACGTTTCTCTCCACAGTACCACTCTAGTTTCGCTGCATCCTTTGTACATACTAGAGGGCCTTCACATGACCAGTTTTCCTTATCTCCAAAAAATTTACCAGAAACAACTTAATTTTGAGTGGAAAGAACTGGTGTTTACCAGAACAATCTGATAAACAGATCCTTGTTAATTATTATACAAATATTAATCCTAGCCAACAGCTCAGATGTGCAGAAAGCTCTTACAGGTATAACATTGATAGTATTAAGACTAAAATTTACTAAGGGCTTTCTGTAAACCAGGCCTAGCACTACATTCCTTAAAGATTTTTATTTTAATCCTAACAACAATCTGGTCAGTTTTTATTACTCCTATTTTATACCTGAGAAAATGAAAGCTTAGTCAATTTGATAAACTTGCCCAAGATAAATCAAGGCACTGAATTTAAAATCAAGCCTTTTTTAACTCTAAAATCTCTGTTCTTTAGTAGTATATTTCCTCTCAGGTATTTCCTAGGGGATATTTGTATTTAATTACTACATGGAAAAAAAACCTACTTGGTAAATTACTACCAAGTTATATTGCCACACTATGGTTTTGGGGTTATCAACCAACTCCTTTCCATTTATTTTCTCAATTTCACCTTCTTAATGCAATACAGTTTCAGAGCAAATGAAAGAATGAGATTGTGTTGTGTATAACTGTTATGTTTACAGAGCTCTGAAGGTCAATGTGATAAATTTATTTATGTCTTCACCAAATATTTTTTAAGAAGGGTCAGTATAGGCCAGGCATATATCAAAGAAAGAAATGCATAAATATAATTACAGCCTTTTGCTTCATATTGTTCCTCAGTGAATGGGATGAATTATTATGCATATAGTATCCCAATTAATGCATTATTAATATGCAGCTTTAACCTGACCTTTCCAAAAGTCATTCATTTGCCATCCGAAAATTTCAGAGAGTAATAGTGGGGAAATGATTTACACCTTAATGATAAAAGTCTAACCTATGGCGATTTTGCCTTAAATTCCCTTTAACATTTCCTTATGCTCAGAAAAAGTGTATGAATGCCTGCATTATAAGACTTTCTCTTTTTTTAAAAAAATATAGTTTTTAATTTTTCATTTCTAAATTTTAATTTTAATACTCTGAAATATTCCACTCAGTAATTGACTTGGGCTGATGCTTAATGTGAAGTAAGGAACATTGTGGTTCTGATCAAGAATGTGTATTGTTTTTCAATGTAGTCTTTACATATGGAAAATGCAACATGTTCTTTCTGAATATCAAATGTGGTTTATATAATTTATGTGGCTATTTTCATTAATTTTGGATGGCATATTATTGTTACTTTTAATTAACATCAGTAAGTATAAAAATACTATTACATATATATTTATAAGAATCTATTTGCCCTTATTAATTTATGTTTTGTGCTTCTAAATAAAAGTTACTATCATAAATAGGCTGTGTCTTGTGTTATTTTACTGTTAGTAGTAATGCAACTGTGTTGTTCTATACACATTTTTCTCTTTGGGACCAATTACAAAGAAATTGGTGCAGGTTTGGAGTGTTATCTATACCTCTGTAAAGACCAAAGCCCATGTGGAGAACAAGGCCCTGGAGATAAAGCAGCTGATCTGACATTTAAACGGGAAGGCACTTAAATAATGTGCCCATTTTCTCTAGCTGCTCTCAAGATTTCTCTTTGTATTTGCTTTCACCTAAAAGATAAAAACATGTGTTTTATTTAATACTTTAAAAATTTGCCACTCTGCTAACGTTGTTGATTATTTTGTTCACTGTGCCTAATTCAATTGGGGATGGCCTCCTTTTTGATGCAAAGAAAAGTGATGTCATTGTCTGAAATGTCTATCTTAGGAGTTCTCTGGCAACAGAACCTTGTTTAGCATTGTAAGTGATAGACGCTACATTACCATCTAAAGAACTTTTTCTCACAGTTTTAAAAAGAAGACATCATGATGCAAAGTCTAAGTATGCTGTAAACCATAAACTTGGCATTTGCTACTGTCTTTTACAGTCGCTTATTCACTGTGCCATTCCACCCTTTTCACGACAAAGATCTGTTCAAAGCCTAAAAGTTATGTCTCATTTATCTTTTCATTTCTCCCACTCAACACAGTGTTCTCAGTTTAGAGAATAAATGAATAATATTAATACTGAGTTATTAAGCATCTGTGAAATCCTATTTTTAACATTGTCTTATGACCTGTTTCTTCAGTATAATTCTTCTGACCTGTTTCTTCAGTATATTATTTGATGTTTTTAGATCATTCCTGGTATGCCTGAATTAATAGTTGTTTTCTACCTTTTATATACATAGAAATATTTCTGTTAATATTATTTCTATTACTTTAACTAACATAGACTGTATTACCCAAAATGGTACATACAGTCATTTTCAGAAATTTCTACTCCAAGTAAAATAAATTAACTATAACATTTAGAATTATTAAAAAGTATTTGTTCCATTTTGGGGAGGCAGAATGAAACTATGACTAACTATCCTCATATCTAGGCAGTGTTATCTACTCTGATTCATTTATTCAGCAAAATTTCATTAAATCTCACTATGATTAAAATCTGTTAGGTTCCTTGATGTCAATTGTATTTTATGAGTCAAAGATTATCATATATATCCTGAATAATAACGCCATTTTAAAGGATGGTATTTATCTCTTTTCATAAAAAGACATCATGAAATCATTTAGTAAAAACTATAAATACCATTAGTATTGCTTCTTATAGTTTATGCTTAAAAGGAATGTGGCAACACTGATTTCATTGTGTAAATATTCTTTAGATTAATTGCAAGGAAGACAATTTTGTATGCCAATATGCACCCAATTCACTGGATGGGATTCATTGATTCATTACCCATATTTTCATTCCAGGCCCTCCAGGCCCTCCAGGTGGTCTGCGAATAGAAGACATTAGAGCCACTTCGGTGGCACTTACTTGGAGCCGTGGTTCAGACAATCATAGTCCTATATCTAAGTACACTATCCAGACGAAGACTATTCTTTCAGATGATTGGAAAGATGCGAAGACAGGTGAGTTTATTTGTTTGATTAATCTGTTCATGTTTTGAGATGAATTCTTTTTTCTTGTATTCAGTTCAGTTCAGTCACTCAGTCATGTCCAACTCTTTGTGACCCCATGAATCACAGCATTCCAGGCCTCCCTGTCCATCACCAACTCCTGGAGTTCACTCAGACTCACGTCCATCGAGTCAGTGATGCCATCCAGCCATCTCATCCTCTGTTGTCCCCTTCTCCTCCTGCCCTCAATCCCTCCCAGCATCAGAGTCTTTTCCAATGAGTCAACTCTTCGCATTGGGTGGCCAAAATACTGGAGTTTCAGCTTTAGCATCATTCCTTCCAAGGAAATCCCAGGGCTGATCTCCTTCAGAATGGACTGGTTGGATCTCCTTGCAGTCCAAGGGACTCTCAAGAGTCTTCTCTACCCTGAAAATTTTCTTTAAAAAAATTATTTTTTTAGTAACCCCACACTTTGGTAGTAAACAAAACCACAACAAACTAAATGTTTTAAAGCTATAAAGGACGAAGCAGCATGGCTAATCTATTAATATAATGGGGGAGCAAGGAGAGGCCTCCTGGGTTTCTTATTTGAGCTATATGTAAGTCTAAGATGTATTAGGAAAAAAGTACAGAGAAGGTGTTATATTGACAAACGGTATCTATAGCATTATTTATTATCCTTTTTATCAAATTACAGAGGTACTATAGCTCTGCATTAAAAAAAAAAAAAAAGACAGTTGATCATAAAGATTAAACACTTAAATCTTACTGGCATAACTCCGAGTATGTTCCTGTCTGGCTTGAATTTCCTCAAAACAGGTTTTAAAAGAAGTTTAGTACCTCAACTGTTTTCCCCCTCATATTTTATTCAGATTTTCTAAAAGAAAAAAAATTATAAGAGTAAGTGGGTACTTTCCCTTGTGTAGAAGTTATTACCATTGTCATTTGTTATCACCAGTCTTCAATATCACATGTTAGCTTATTTTCTCAGATATAAAAGAAGATAGAGGATTGTTTTGATAAAATAGCCTGTTAATCCTTGTCATTGTTGACAATATTTCTAACCAAATTTGTAGTTATTAGAATTTATTTTAGATGCATAAGGAAGAGGCATAAAATATGGCCTTTGTTGTCACAAAGGGAAGAAAAAAAGACAAAAGTGAATAGAATGCTCCTTTAAAAAAACAAAAAAACCAACAACAAGAATTAGTTCCAGCATAACTTAAACCTGCTCATTTTAATCTTTACATAATGGAATTTATTTGTATTGCTCCCTGAGAAGTTTTAATTTAAATTTACCTTTTTAGGATAATGTCTTCTTATCATGGGAAATTAATGAAATATAAATTTGAAATCTATAACAAGGGTTTAGGACACATTTTTGGGCTTCTCAGGTAGCTCAGCTGGTAAAGGATTGACCTGCATTGCAGGAGACCCTGGTTAAATTCCTGGATTGAGAAGATCCTCTGGAGAAGAGATAGGCTACTCATTCCAGTATTCTTGGGCTTCCCTGGTGGCTCAGACAGTAAAGAATCTGCCTGAAATGTGGGAGACGTGGGTTTGATCCCTGGGTTGAGAAGATCCTCTAGAGGAGGGCATGGCAGCCCATGCCAGTATTCTTGCCTGGAGAATCCCCATGGACAGTGAAGCCGGGTGGGCTACAGTCCATGGGGTTGCAAAGTGTTGGACACAACTGAGCGACTAAGCACAGCACAGGATATATTTTATTGTTAAACAATTCTCTGCATTACCTGAATGGCCTAGTGGTTTTCCCTACTTTTTTTCAATTTAAGTCTAAAGAAAGAAAATTTAGAAAACTCAGCAGTTGCCACAGGACTGGACAAGGTCAGTTTTCATTCCAATCCCAAAGAAAAGCAATGCTAAAGAACATTAAAACTATCACACAATTACACTCATTTCATATGCTAGCAAGGTCATGCTCAAAATCCTCTAAGCTAGGCTTCAACAATACCTGAACCGATAACTTCCAGCTGTATAAGATGGTTTTAGAAATGGCAGAAAAACCAGAGATCAAATTGTCAACATCCATTGGATCATAGAAAAAGCAAGAGAATTCCAGAAAAACCATCTACTTCTGCTTCATTGATTACACTAAAGACTTTTACTATGTGGATCACAACAAATTGTGGAAAATTCCTCAAGAGATGGGAATACTAGACCACGTAAACTGCCTCCTGAGAAACCTGTATGCAGGTCAAAAGCAACAGTTAGAACTGGACATGGAACAACAGACTGATTCAAAATTAGTAAAGGAGTACATCGATGTTGTATATTGTCACCCTGCTTATTTAACTTCTATGCAGAGTACCTCATGCAAAATACAGGGCTAGATGAAGCACAAGCTGAAATCAAGATTGCCAGGAGAAATATCAGTAACCTCAGATATGCAGATGACACCACCCTAATGGTAGAAAGCAAAGAGGAACTAAAGAGCCTCTTGATGAAGGTGAAAGAGGAGAGAGTGAAAAAGCTCACTTAAAACTCAACATTCAAAAAGCAAAGATCATGGCATCTGGCTCCATCACTTCACAGCAAATAGATGGAGAAACAATGGAAACAGTTACAGACTTTATTTTCTTGGGCTCCAAAATCACTGTGGATGGTAACTGTAGCCATGAAATTAAAAGACTCTTTCTCCTTGAGAGAAAAGCTATGAAAAATCTAGACAGAGGATTAAAAAGCAGAGACATCATTTTGTTGACAAAAGTCCATCTAGTCAAAGCTATGGTTTTCCCAGTAGTCATGTATGGATGTAAGAGTTGGACCATAAAGAAGGCTGAATGCCAAAGAATTGATGCTTTCAAACTGTGGTGTTGGAGAAGACTCCTGAGAATCCCTTGGACTGCATGAAGATCAAACCAGTCAATCCTAAAGGAAATCAAGCCTGAATATTCATTGGAACAACTGATGCTGAAGCTGAAGTTCCAGTACTTTAGCCACTGGATGCAAAGAGCTGACTCATTGGAAAGTACCCTGATATTGGAAAAGATTGAAGGTAGGAGGGAAGGGGAGGATGAGATGGTTGGATGGCACCACCGACAAAATGGAAATGAGTATGAGCAAACTCTGGGCGATGGTGAATGACAGGGAAGCCTGGTGCACTGCAGTCCATGGGGCCACAAAAAGTTGAACACAACTGAGCAATTCTGTATATAAGTTTATGAAGTTCAAATGAATTAGAAACAAGTGAAACATTTCTATTACATTATGCTTGTGAGTATAAGAATTATTTATAAACATACTTGGCAAAATCCAACCATTTGAAAAACAATTTTTTAAACCATTTAGATATTTGATAAAATAATGCACGAGCAGTTTCTGCTTCTCCAAATAGAATGAAAATGGATGACAGTAATAAAACAGTAGATGATCTTCAATATCCAGTCAAATTGATGTTAATTATAGATACTGGAGAGCAAATGAAATACACACATGTTTAAAATTTGGTTTGGCTTTGAGAAAGGAATAATAATTGCAATCATCTCCATTAATTGTGTATGCTTACTGTGTAGCTCAATAAAATATGCTTCTCACTAAAAAAAATTATTCTATTATAAATTATGTTTCATGAGAAGGAAGACTTTTATTTGATTCACTATTCTATCCTTAGCAACTAATTAAGGCTTATAAAGTTCATTCATTAAATGTATACATATTGAGCTGCCATCGTGTATCTGAATCTATCCTAGATGCTGGATTCATAATGGACCAGCTGTAAGTAAATGAGAGAGGAAAAAAAAAGCAAAAAAAAAAAAAAAAACCCAAACCAAACGCCATAGCCCTATCTTTAAAGAGCTTACTTTCTACTAGGAGAGATTGTAATAAGCAACTAACTAAAATGTAAAGTAAGTCACATGGTGTTTAGTGCTAAAGAAAAACAGAGAAGGGAGATTGGGAAACAAAAGTTGCATTTGAATAGGGTGCTTCTGATATTAACATAGATGCTTCTATTTGTTATGGTTCCTGTTTCCATGTTATATCTTTTACAATTGCCAACCTATTTGTATTGTTGAATCTAAAGTATATTTTCTGTTGACAGCATATAGTTGGATCTTATTTTATATCTAGCCTACAATCTCTGCCTTTTGATTAGAGTATTTAATCCATTAACATTTGATGTTATCACTGGTGTAGTTGAATTTATATTTGCCTGATATTTTTGCCTTCTAAATATTTCATGTTTATGTCTTTCTATTCCTCCTTTATGGCTTTCTTTTGCATTATGAATATTTTCTAGCATAAAAATTTAGCTAATTTAATGAAATTCTCTAAATATAAAACCTTAATGATTAATCATTAGAGTAATCAGAGCTTACCTGATTTACCTGAGTTTATCAGAATAATCTTCATATTTTTACCGATAATATCAGTGAGATATAGAAACATTGCCTTTAAGGGTGGTCTCTCAGCACTCTTCTGCTTCCAAACTTTATTGAATAAATCTGGTGAAGCCTACAAAAAAGAACTTGTCAACAGGAAAAGACTCTCCTTTATTTCCCATGGATTCAAAAAAGTCATGCCAGCATGCACTCTGTCTTTAAATATCTATGAAAAGTTAAACTGAGTTTTTCTTATGAACATTTGTGACTACTTCCTCCTCTTCCCATGACTCTATCAATGATGATTTAATTCATTAGATTTCCTCACAAATTCAACTCTCTGATGGGCTCTGCAAAAACTATTATTATTTAAATTATTTTATATATTCTTCTTGTTAGTAGTATCAGTATTGTTCTCTTGTGATTGTGTCCTAATGTTTTAGCCACGTGTTCTGGGAAACAAACTCACTCAGAAGGACAATGCAGATAGTGGAGTGCAGTTTATTACACTGGTGGGCCCAAGGCAGAGTCTCCCCTTAGCCAAGGACCCTGACCAGTTTTTGTGAAAACCTTATATACCCTAAGTGTGCATGCTCAAACCCACCTCCCCAAATTCTCTGAAACTACTCTGAACAAAGGAAAAGAAAGGTACAAAGTTAACCTGTGATTCTCATATGCCTTAGCCTAGGTAGTTAACAGTGGACAATTATCAATAGGCCTGTGGTCATACCCCAATAAGCATAATGGAATTTATGATTCTATTCGGTTACACAGATAATTAGGGTGTTCTTTTAGGTGAATAGACTCTCCACCTAGGCGGAGTGTCTAGCTACGAGCCCTGGGGCTCTTCCATCCGGGGGGTCTGGTTTTCCAGTTGGTATGTCATTTCCATAAATACTGGGCATATAGCTCAAAGTCCACAGTCCAGCCCAAAATGGAGTCCTGCTTTCAAGATGGAGCCTGTTCTGTTTCCTCCTTCAATAAATAGAAGTGAAAAATAATTTTGGCAACCAATGCAGAAATAAAACTCACATGGTTTTTATTTATAGTGGTGTCCACTGAAGACAGGAGGTGCCAAATTAAATTCAGTTTTATGAAGGTAATTATTTTAGGTGTCCAATAGGTATTTTTCAGATACCAGCTTTCAACATTCTAAAGATTAAATTTAGGATAATGACATGAAATAATGGAAAGCACATCTTTCCAAAACAAGCTACTGGAAGTGTTACTTCTCTTGAGCATTTTTGGGGATGAACGACATAAATTTGATACCATTCCTAGAGTTCCTCGAGATGCTCAGGTCAGATTTAGAATGTTATGTTGGATCATATGCTACTGCTTTCAGAGGAAAAATTATAGAATACTTCTGGTGATGGTTTGTGTGGAAGAGAAAGGTTGGCCAGAATATAAAATAGCCTGGAAACTGTGCTATGAGGAACAATTGAGAGAATCCTGGATATGTTTTCAAAAAAAAAAAGAAAGAAAATGAAGAAAAATGTCCTTATGTTTAAAGTTGTATCATATGAAAGACTAGAATTGTTATAAATCTCTGCAATTATCATCTCAGTACATAAATGTTTCTCTGAATTATTCAGATTATTTAGATTATTTCCTCAGAATAAACATTTGTAATTTAAATTATTGAGTGTAAGCATGCTTAAGCTCATGAGTTATACTGCAAAATTACACTGTAGAAAGGTATAAGTTTTTACTTCCACCACCAGTATATGAGTTTCTCTTCTACCACATTGCTACTTAGTATTTAGTATTTTTTTTAAATCTTTGCCAAAGTAATAGTTTAAAAAATGAAAAAAATAATTAGGCTCCTTGTAGGAGATTGCATTTTAAAAATTTACTATTTTCTTGATGCTTTCCTGTAGCTTCACTTTTGTTGTTCTCATTTCAAATATAAATTTCTGGGTTTTCATGAGGCTACATGCAAATTTTCCCTAGAGAAGAATCAGTGAATCATACACTCTGGGATGCCAAAGCGCAATCTACTTCTCCTTCTCTTCAAGGAATTTTGTCACACCTCTGGCTCCTCCCCGAGTCCTGCCAAATGGTCTCTGTGTTGGGTCTAGAGCCTCTAACATCACACAGAGTAGTTGTGTCAGTGCCAGAGAGAAGCCTTTAAATGCCCATTTTCATTTTCAAACAATGGACTAGTTTTTTTCAGCTAGAATCCCCAAGTGGGTAATGGTTTCCAGGTACTTTCAAAAACTTGTGTTTTAGATTGAAATGGAAGTTCCTGAGGATTTGAATTGTATTTAAATCCTGAGGAAATAGCAGCATTTACTATGGCAACATTGGAGAATCTAGAACACGTGATACATTGCCTGGAGTTATTTTTGAAACATCTACTTTTTCTTAGACTGGAGGTCATTCTGTGTGTTTCTGAAGCTGCTCAAAGAATTAATCAGTGTGGCTTAGAAGGCACAGCAATATAAAGCATATGACAAAGCACCACAAACCAAAACCTTGTAACTTTTGGCCTTTCAATACCCATAAGGCTTGCTTCTCTTTTCCTCCAAAGAACAGTTAGAATTTGTCTTTTTAATTCTGAGCATTATGGGCTAAAACTATTTGAAAATATATCTCTACGTTACTGCTCAGGGCTGGTTATCAAAATAAGACCTTCTAAAGAAGGGTCTTTTGATCTGAGTATTAAAGTAAGATTTATGTCTCCTATTCTATATCCTTTTGCAACCAATCTAAATACCTGTCAGGTTAATATACTGTTGTAGACACACATTCCGGGAAACAAACTCACTCAGAAGGACAATGCAGATAGTGGAGTGCAGTTTATTACACGGTGGGCCCAAGGCAGAGTCTCCTCTTAGCCAAGGACCCCAATCAGTTTTTGTGAAAATCTTATATACCCCAAGTGTACGTGTTCAAACCCACCTCCCCAGATTCTCTGAAACTACTCTGAACAAAGGAAAAGAAAGATACAATAAAAATTAACCCGTGATTCATATGCCTTAACCTATGATTCGTATGCCTTAAGCCTAGGTAGTTAACAGTGGACAATTATCAATAGACCTGTGGTCATACCCCAATAAGCATAATAGAATTTATGATTCTATTTGGTTACACAGATAATTAGTGTATTCTTTTAGGCGATGGAGAGTCTAGATACGAGCCCTGGGGCTCTTTCATGGGTCGGGGGAGGGGGTCTAGTTTTCCAGTTAGTATGTAGGTTCCATAAATACTGGGCATATAGCTCAAAGTCCACAGTCCGGCCCAGGATGGAGTCCTGCTTTCAAGATGGAGCCTGTTCTGTCTGTTTCCTCCTTAAAGATAATATTTTACCCTTGTTTTTTTTTTTTTTTTTTTTAACAGAGAGAAGCCTCTGACCTTATACAGTTAAAAATCTGATTTTCTACACTGTTATCTGTAAAAAGTGACCTGACTCAGAACTGACCCAGTTGAAACTCAGGAACTTGAGCTCTCAGTCCTAATTCTGGGTACTTGCCTCTGTTGTGCAAAGTACTCACCTCTCTTTCTGACCCCAGAAATAGCAAACAGGTAGCAAGAGACTTTGCTGAAGAAAGGTGACACAGAGTCCCTCTGCTCCTGATTATTGTCCATTTGGCTAGGGGCATGAAATGCTTTCCAAAGGAAAGATGACCTTTGCTTCCAACCTATCTATGTGGGTGGTTTTGGAAAAATAAAATACATCCAGTAGCTTCTACCAAGGCTAAAGGGATTGGATAAAATTACAAGAGGTACAAATCCTTTTATAGGAACATCTAGGGATATGAATAAAATAAATAAAAATTAGGTAAAACAGTAGCAGTGGAGGAGAGAAATCAGAAAGGACCAACTCAGAGTTAAAGAGAATGGGAGAGAGCTTAAGAGAATGGAGATGAGCTTTATCCTCTGCTTTAGAAAAGGCAGGATAATTTATGAGTTGAATATAGATATAAAAGCCATAACGCATGGATATTTTTTGGAGGGTTCAAGTAATATAATGCCCTCTTTTCTACTACCAGTAGCCTGCCTGATTCAGGGTTGAAGGAGAAAATAAAGTGATTGTTGTACACATGGTTGTGCTGAGACATTGTAAACTCTCAGATCAGATCAGATCAGTCGCTCAGTCGTGTCCAACTCTTTGCGACCCCATGAATTGCAGCATGCCAGGCCTCCCTGTCTATCACCAACACCCAGAGTTCAGGCAGACTCATGTCCATCGAGTCAGTGATGCCATCCAGCCATCTCATCCTCTGTCGTCCCCTTCTCCTCCTGCCCCCAATCCCTTCCAGCATCAGAGTCTTTTCCAATGAGTCAACTCTTCGCATGAGGTGGCCAAAGTACTGGAGTTTCAGCTTTAGCATCATTCCTTCCAAAGAAATCCCAGGGCTGATCTCCTTTAGAATGGACTGGTTGGATCTCCTTGCAGTCCAAGGGACTCTCAAGACTCTTCTCCAACACCACATTTCAAAAGCATCAATTCTTTGGCGCTCAGCCTTCTTCACAGTCCAACTCTCACATCCATACATGACCACAGGAAAAACCATAGCCTTGACTAGACGGACCTTTGTTGGCAAAGTAATGTCTCTGCTTTTGAATATGCTATCTAGGTTGGTCATAACTTTCCTTCCAAGGAGTAAGCGTCTTTTAATTTCATGGCTGCAGTCACCATCTGCAGTGATTTTGGAGCCCAGAAAAATAAAGTCTGACACTGTTTCCACTATTTCCCCATCTAGTTCCCATGAAGTGATGGGACCAGATGCCATGATCTTCATTTTCTGAATGTTGAGCTTTAAGCCAACTTTTTGACTCTCCACTTTCACTTTCATCAAGAGGCTTTTTAGTTCCTCTTCACTTTCTGCCATATAAGCACAATTTCTGTATTTGTATTTTGTTTACGATTTCTACAAATATTTATCAAGTACTTTTACCTACAAGACATCATACTAGGTATACGAAGCCCTGAGTGGCCCCAAAATATGATTAAGAAGTAAAAGAAACACAAACATATATATGGAGATATATATATCCATAAATGACAAATAGGAGTAAATAAGTGGGACATAGAGATATATTATGAGTATGGCCTGGTATGGACATAGCCAATCTTGAGGTTCTAATTGTAAAATGATGAGCTGGGCTGCTTAGCTCAAGACTGGACAGGAAAAAAATTAGAAAGCAAACTTTTAAATCCTGTTCTTGTGATGTGGTATGAGTCAAAAGTCCTGACCCCTTCTGGGGAAGGAAAGCAGGCCAGATACAGAACCACATTTAATTCTAGATACATTTTTCTAAAATAATTGGTATTAGTCATTTTTGCTAGATTAGCCCTATTACTTATATAAATGGTTTTATACAGGGAGTATTGTAAAGATATGCCAAAAACTTTTTTGTTTTAGATACTTACCATCTCATAGGTGCTGATGTTAGAGTATATTAATAAGAATGAACATAACTGCTTTTTGTTCTTAAAAAGAGGAGCTTTCACACCTTTAGCTATATTTGTAGATATATTATTAGCTTATTGATATCAAATTCCTTCCTTAATTATTCATAAGGTACATCTTGAAAGTCTATCTTCCTAACACCCACTTCCAATTTCCTGTTTTGAAAGTCATTTGCATCACTGGGCCAAGGGTTTCCCACTGAGGCCTGATCCTCTCATGGTTGTAATGTAACTCCAAGGCTCTTTGCTTGTTCTTCTTTCTTTACCTCAGACTTCATTTAGTCACAAATCTTACGTCTTCATCTGGAATCTAAAACTTACCCTAAATTGACTCCAGTTGATTTTTCTTTATCTCTCACCATTCTTCCAAATATTTTCTGTAGTCAAGTATGACTTTCTACTCAGGACATACTCCTGAGCTTCCATTTGTTTGGAGCTATTTTAGTATTGGACCTTCATGCATGTTTGGAGTCAGTTTATCAGCTGCAGTTTTTACTGCACATCCATCAGGGTATTCCTGTTCTGAGCCAGACTTCACCTGCCCCTACCTGTTGACTGCCCAGCTGCTTGGAAAAGCCCCAGTGTAGGTTTTACCATCTTGAGAGCACCATGCCCTTGCCAAGAATGGCCCTTTAGAACAGTTTCAACATTTCCATTCTTCAGACATTTAAATGAGGCTGAGGTTTTGCAGCATAAGTAGCAGAGGAGAATATCCAACTGCCTCCTTGACCCTTTTGTTATACTTTTTAACTTGTACTTTCCAGACTTACAAACTCACAGATATTTCCATCAGTCTCTGCCTCTAAATCTCGGTATTAATTCCCTAGGGCTGTCATAACGGAGAAGGCAATGGCACCCTACTCCAGTACTCTTGCCTGGAAAATCCCATGGACGGAGAAGCCGGGTGGGATGGGGTTGATAAGAGTCAGACACGACTGAGTGACTTCACTTTCACTTTTCACTTTCATTCATGGAAAAGGAAATGGAAACCCATGCCAGTGTTCTTGTATGGAGAATCCCAGGGACATGGGAGCCTGGAGGGCTGCCGTCTATGGGGTCACACAGAGTCAGACACGACTGAAGCGACTTAGCAGCAGCAGCTGTCGTAACATGTTACCACAGATTTGGTGGTTTACAACAACAGAAGTACAAAATCATGGTGTTGGCAGGGCTGTACTGTCTCCAAGGATCTCAGGGAACAACCCGTTTCTTGTCTTTCCCAGCTTCCAGAGGCTCTAAATACTCCTTGGCATGTGGCTGCTTCACTTCGGTTTTTGCCTTTGTGTTCACATTTCGCCCTCCTCTTCTCTATGTTTCCTTGTTGTGTTTCTCTTATAAGAACATTGCTCATTGGATTTAGGATCCATCTAGACAATCCAGGATGATTTTAGCTAAAGATTTTTAACTTTGTTTTAGTCTTAAAATTAAAATGGTTGATAAATTCTTTGCAAAACAAAGTCACATTCAAGGTTCTGGTGATTTGAACATAGACATATCTTTTGGCAGGGGAGGGACAATCACCATTCAAATCATGGAAGCTCAAAATCATTAAAAGGCATCTAGCGAGGAAGACTCTGTTGTTAAATCACTGCAGTCATGTCTGACTCTGTGCGACCCCATGGATGGCAGCCCACCAGGCTCCCCCGTCCCTGGGATTCTCCAGGCAAGAACACTGGAGTGGGTTGCCATTTCCTTCTCCAATGCATGCAAGTGAAAAGTGAAAGTGAAGTTGCTCAGTCGTGTCCGACTCTTCACGACCCCATGGACTGCAGCCTACCAGGCTCCTCCGTCCATGGGATTCTCCAGGCAAAAGTACTGGAGTGGGGTGCCATCGCCTTCTCCAAGAAAGACTCTACCCAGTGTCATAACAATGAGCCCTGTGTTTTCCCTTTCTCTGTGAAGAGTCCTGCACATTCAAAACTTCATCTTCCCTCTTCCAATTACCTAAAATTTGTTCTTATGTATATGAAGTAAGACAAACAGATTCGGATATGGTGTGAGAGTGTGGTGGAGGAGATAGAAGATAAAGAGGCAGAATTAAAACAGGCAAAAGCAAAGCCAAAGTTTTCATCAGAATGTCAAAAATATGTCAAATATATAAAACAAGTCCTTAACAAAATAAGACATTGGATGGTAAAATTAGTGTCTAGGAGAGTTCTGCCGCACGTGACAACGTGACACATGGGATAGGCTGAGTTGTATAGGAATTTGTCCAAAAGTAGAAACTGACACTGTGATGCTCAGCATTTATGGTGGCCGTTGGTACAGTATCTTAAAAAGCTACGTATTCATGGTCTGCAGTGTTACATAAAGATTTAGGAATTCCCTAAGTAATAAGATAATGAGTCATATGCAAGCCTAAGGGAACACATTTTTCAAATAAATGATGTACATCTGTTTTATATGCATATGTATGTGTAGATTGATTATTAAAGACATGTGAAAGTATTTTGTTGTTGTTTAGTGGCTAAGCCATGTCCAATGAACTATTGCTTACCTGGATTAATACATAAATAGATAAATAAGTAATTCCTATCTATGGGATTTCCCAGGCAAGAATACTGGAGTGGGTTGCCTTTACATTCTCCAGGGGATCTTCCCAACCCAGGGTTTGAACCCATATTGACAGGCAGATTCTTTACCGTTGAAGAATTTTTTAGGGAAGCCCTAAAAAATATTTTAGGAGAACTAACTTATTCAGATGACACCATCCTTATGGCAGAAAGTGAAGAGGAACTAAAAAGCCTTTTGATGAAAGTGAAAGTGGAGAGTGAAAAAGTTGGCTTAAAGCTCAACATTCAGAAAACGAAGATCATGGTATCCGGTCCCATCACTTCATGGGAAACAGATGGGGAAACAGTGGAAACAGTGTCACACTTTATTTTGGGGGGCTCCAAAATCACTGCAGATGGTGACTGCAGCCATGAAATTAAAAGATGCTTACTTCTTGGAAGGAAAGTTATGACCAACCTAGACAGCATATTGAAAAGCAGAGACATTACTTTGCCAACAAAGGTCCATCTAGTCAAGGCTATGGTTTTTCCTGTGGTCATGAATGGATGTGAGAGTTGGACTGTGAAGAAAGCTGAACGCCAAAGAATTGATGCTTTTGAACTGTGGTGTTGGAGAACACTCTTGAGAGTCCCTTGGACTGCAAGGATATCCAACCAGTCCATCCTAAAGGAGATCAGCCCTGGGATTTCTTTGGAAGGAATGATGCTAAAGCTGAAACTCCAGTACTTTGGCCACCTCATGCGAAGAGTTGACTCATTGGAAAAGACTCTGATACTGGGAGGGATTGGGGGCAAAAGGAGAAAGGGATGACAGAGGATGAGATGGCTGGATGGCATCACCAACTCGATGGACATGAATTTGAGTGAACTCCGGGAGTTGGTGATAGACAGGGAGGCCTGGCGTGCTGCAATTCATGGGGTTGCAGAGTCGGACACGACTGAGCGACTGAACTAAACTGAACTGAACTTAAAATAATGTATGGTCCTGCCTTGGTTGTATGTTTTCTAATACCTCAACTAAATAAGCAATCTTGAAGCATATCTTACCCCTAAGGTATAATTTACCTGTTAATATCTAGTAGCATAAATTCTGAATATTATATAAATCTGATTGAATTATTTTAACATTAATAACTGCCCCAAATGATTTGGGTTTAAATCTAAAAAGCTTACAACAAAAGGGTATAAACATATAGGTACTGTACTAATCAATCATTTGCTACCTATACACTATATCAGTTTGAGTCCAGAAAAATTTTATCTTCCTGAATCATACCCTCGGGTCAAGAATTTTTCTGGATTCTGTCTTCAGAATACATATTCTCAGTGTTCAGAGTGTAGCCGGTGGACTAGCAGCAAAGACCTGAACTGGGAGTCAGTTAGAAGAGCAGAATCTTAGTGCACCTGACCTATACTTACTAAATAAATGACACATATGTGTGTCTGTCTTTCTAAGGTCTAAGATTTTCTTAAGGACCTCTCTTCTTACTTCTTTAAATGTAATTAACATTTTATCATCCTAGTTTTTATTTATATTTGACTTAGTGGAATATGTGCCATTTTCTCAAAAGAGTAAAATAAAAATAGGGAATTATAAGAGTGATATTACTCAACTAATATTCTCTATTTAATATTTGTTTTATTTAGATCCCCCAATTATTGAAGGAAACATGGAGGCAGCGAGAGCAGTGGATTTAATCCCATGGATGGAATATGAATTTCGTGTGGTAGCAACCAATACATTGGGTATAGGAGAGCCCAGTATACCATCAAACAAAATTAAAACAGATGGCGCTGGTATGTAGAAAAAACGTTTTAAAATTTTAAAGTTTTATAAATTCAGTGACACTTTAATACATAATTGAACATATTTGGAAATAATGCTGTGAAGTAAGTAATTAAAAATGTATATATATATGTATATCACACATGTATGCACATTATGCGCCAAGAAGTCAAAAATCAAAAGAGAAGATATAAAGCTTTAAAATATTTTTACATAATTAATGGGAAAGAGGTAAATAGAGGCAAGTCTGTGATCCTCTAGACAGTACTTAAATGAATTTGGCGTTTAGAATATAAGTGAAGGTGTTAGTCTCTCAGTATGTCTGACTGTTTGTGACCCCATGGACTGTAGCCCACCAGGCTCCTCTGTCCATGGAATTCCCCAAGTAAGAATACTGGAGTGGGTTGCCATTCCCTTCTCCAGGGGGTCTTCCCTACCCAGGGATCAAACCCGGGTCTCCCACATTGCTGTCAGATTCCTTGCCATCTGAGCCACCAGGGAAGCCCATTTAGAATATAAATTTTAATGTAAATTGTGAATCTTAACCAGGCAGAGTCATGTAGACAGTTCCCTTGATCTAGAAGGCTCACATTTTTTTCTGTCTTTCAGAGACATTTATAACTGAATGATCTCATGGATGGAAGTATGAGCAGGAGAGTAGGATGAGCAGGCTGTGGAGAGAAAGTGAAGGACACTCTCAGATCTGTACACCTGGGGAGTCAGAGCACCTTAGAAATAGTTATAATGTGTTCTTTTGAGTATTAGGTGCCACTCTAAATGTGCTCTTTTCAGCTCAACCATAGCTATTCTTCCAATTTAGGTCCAATTTTTATGCTGAACACCAACTCCATTTTAATAATTGTTCATACAAGAAATATTCCACTCTGTTTTCCTTCTCCCTTGCATTTCTGGGCAAAAATATTGTTCTGATTCTAATAATAACTTTTCTTTATCATTCCTTGTCTATGAAAAAGAAAATGTTTTGTAGACTCTCTGAGTTTGTTTATTTTTACTATGCCTTGCCAAACTTCAGTGCTTTATTTGGGGAAAAATATTTTAAATGGATGACAGAACACCATTAAAATTCTGCTGTGTTATCTTAATAACATTTATCCATTTCTGGCTACATCAATCCCTTGGCTTAACTTCTAAATATAATTATGAATTGTACTGTCTGTAGTTTTTAAAGCTAAATTATTCACGGAGACTGCCATCAGTAAACTCTGTCTTAAAGTTTCATGTAACTTCATGTAATTTACCAGATAAAATAGATGATTCTATAATAAAAGAAGAATAGAAACACTAAAATACTGATCTATGCTGAGTATTTTCACATATATTTCAGTTAATCCTCCTAATAATATTTTGAGGTAGGTATTATATTGTTTTCTGAATGTTGAGCTTTAAGCCAACTTTTTCACTCTCCATTTTCACTTTCATCAAGAGGCTTTTTAGTTCCTCTTCACTTTCTGCCATAAGGGTGGTGTCATCTGCATATCTGAGGTGATTGATATTTCTCCCGGCAATCTTGATTCCAGTTTGTGTTTCTTCCAGTCCAGCGTTTCTCATGATGTACTCTGCATATAAGTTAAATAAACAGGGTGACAATATACAGCCTTGACGAACTCCTTTTCCTATTTGGAACCAGTCTGTTGTTCCATGTCCAGTTCTAACTGTTGCTTCCTGACCTGCATACAAATTTCTCAAGCGGCAGATCAGGTGGTCTGGTATTCCCATCTCTTTCAGAATTGTCCACAGTTTATTGTGATCCACACAGTCAAAGACTTGGGATAGTCAATAAAGCAGAAATAGATGTTTTTCTGGAATTCTCTTGCTTTTTCTATGATCCAGTGGATGTTGGCAATTTGATTTCTGGTTCCTCTGCCTTTTCTAAAACCAGCTTGAACATCAGGAAGTTCATGGTTCACATATTGCTGAAGCCTGGCTTAGAGAATTTTGAGCATTACTTTACTAGCGTGTGAGATGAGTGCAGTTGTGCGGTTGTGGGATATATGGGGAAACAGTGGAAACAGTGTCAGACTTTAATTTTCTGGGCTCCAAAATCACTACAGATGGTGACTGCAGCCATGAAATTAAAAGACACTTACTCCTTGGAAGGAAAGTTATGACCAACCTAGATAGCATCTTCAAAGGCAGAGACATTACCTTGCCAACAAAGTTTCGTCTAGTCAAGGCTATGGTTTTTCCTGTGGTCACGTATGGATGTGAGAGTTGGACTGTGAAGAAAGCTGAGTGCCAAAGAATTGATGCTTTTGCAGTGTGGTGTTGGAGAAGACTCTTGAGAGTCCCTTGGACTGCAAGGAGATCCAACCAGTCCAATCTGAAGGAGATCAGCCCTGGGATTTCTTTGGAAGGAATGATGCTAAAGCTGAAACTCCAGTACTTTGGCCACCTCATGCGAAGAGTTGACTCATTGGAAAAGACTCTGATGCTGGGAGGGATTGGGGGCCGGAGGAGAAGGGGACGACAGAGGATGAGATGGCTGGAGGGCATCACTGACTCGATGGACGTGAGTCTCAGTGAGCTCTGGGAGTTGGTGATGGACAGGGAGGCCTGGCATGCTGCGATTCATGGGGTCGCAAAGAGTTGGACACGACTGAGCGACTGATCTGATCTGGTCTGATCTGATTGTATTGTTGTTATTGTTCAGTCGCCCAATTGGGTCTGACTCTTTGCAACCCCATGGACAGCAGCACACCAGGCTTCCCAGTCCCTCACTATCTCCTGGAATTTGCTCAACTTCATATCCATTTGATAGGAGATGCCTTCAACCATTTCATCCTCTGATGCCCTCTTTTCCTTCTGCCCTCAAGCTTTCCCAGAAGCAGGGACTTTTCCAATGATGCAGCTGTTCGCATCAGTTGACCAAAATAAAAGCTTCAGCTTCAGCATCAGTCCTTCTAATGAATATTGGGGGTTGATTTCCTTTAAGATTGACTGGTTTGATCTCCTTGCTGTCCAAGGAACTCTCAGGAGTCTTCTCCAGCACCACAGTTCAAAGGCATCAATTCTTTGGCCCTCTGCCTTCTTTACAGTCCGGCTCTCCACAACCCTACATGACCACTAGGAAGACCATAGCCTTAACTATACTGACTTGTGTCTGCAGAGTGATTTATCTGCTTTTCAACACACTGTCTAGGTCTGTCATACCTTTCCTGCCAAGAAGCAATTGTCTTCTGATTTCATGGCTGTGGTCACTGGCCACAATGATTTTAAAGCCAAAATAGAGGAAATCTGTCATTGCTTCCACCTTTTCCCCTTCTATTTGCCATGAAGTAATGGGGCCAAATGCCATGATCTTAGTTTTTTAATAGTTTTAATGGAAGGTATTATAATCCAATACTCATTAATAAGCAGTAAACTCAGAGACACTAGATAGTTTGCCTAGGTTGATATAACTATTTTCAATATTCAGAATTCAAATCCAGACCTGATGCATTCAACTTTCTCTCTTAAAGGTGGTTTTTCAAGCAGGTTTTAAAAGCACATTTATATGAAACTTTATTAGTGTTCTAGTAGAAATTCATATTTCATTCTCAATTACAAAAATATATGACTTAAATACCATTTTTTATTTGCCTTCGTATATCCACCTGTGAAATGAACACAATTGTTTCTTTTACTCTACCTCACATAAATCTCATTAGGATACAGAGATAATATAAATTGCAGCTTTAGAGAATGCAGATACCAGATAGCCAGGACCCTTGAGTTTGGTTTTTATTATTAAAGCCTCCTATGTTTGTATAGAAGCTTCTATGTGATGAACTGAACACAGTTGTCCCTTCTTAAAAATCAAAAATAAAAAGGAACTGGGACATTATCTGACTGGTTGTTTAAACCACATAATTCATGCTGAGAGATCACGTACTTGCTTCAACAAGTATTCATTTTCTAAATAAAATTGCAAAAATATCAAGTCAGTCAAAATAAACCAATTTCAGTTAAAAATTATAACAGATTTACCTCAGATATCAGCTTTTTTTTTTTTTATTTCATGGAGCTTGATTAATTTTCTGTCCTATGTTTACCAGTGAAATGTGAATTAATTCTAATCCAAAAATAACATTGTTCATGGGGAGGGAAGATATTTTCTCTGGCATTGACGATGTTAGTAGACCCTCCCTTTTCCTTCTGAGAAATTTTGCTACCAAAAAATTATTTATTTCAAAACTTATTGCTTTAGTATACTTTGGTTGATCATTTGGTCAGAATTATCATAAGAATTTAGATTTTTTATTTTTTAATCTCAGTGTACAATCAATGAAATGAAATATGTTTTTAAGAGCAACAATAAAAATGTTCAGAAAGAAAGATTTAATCTAACTCTTTCATATGTGAATCTCTGAATATAATTTATATTTAATATCATATTTAGAAGACTAGAATACTTTTTATGTCCATTTTGCCAGGAGTTTTCATGTAACTCTGAAGACTTTCCAACCTTAATGTTTTCTTATCTTTAGAAATGCTGGGAACAATTTGTTTCAGACTGATATCAAACCTAAAATTTTGGTAAGGTTATTACTTTCAACCAATAACTTTTGGCATCACCTTCATTAAGTATCACCTCTAACATTATGTTTGCTGAAATGTATTTTGTTAAGGACTTAATTCTCTCTCTAGTGTGCTTGGAAAACAACTTCTCTTAAAAGCCTTCAAACACAAAACAAACACATGAAGTAGTAACAGTCTTATTCGCAATGCAAGATATGACTCTATAGTGATATAGTGAAATGATGCATTCCTTTCAATTGTGAAAAAATAAAGCCTATACTCTGTAATACATTTGTTAACCTTTCGTAAGAAAATATTTTAGATCCTTTATTAATCAACGTTTATGCCTACTATCATTTAGGTACTTTCTGTGTGTTATCTCAGAGTGCTAAACTCTCTACTTTCATTGCTCCATTTAATTCCCACAATAACTTTATTCACTTGTATTATTATTTCTAATTTACATACAAAGAAGTCAATATCCCATTCAGTTAATGTGAAGCAGAGCTGGAATTCAAATTAAGGGCTTTGTAATAATAAAAGCTTTGTTCCTAAACAACTTCCTACAAGAACAATGTGCAGTATTAAAGCTCTGGGACATTGATCCTTTAGTAGAATATTGGTTCCATCATTTAAAATCTCCGTAATTAGAGGCACATTACTCAACCTCCCTAAACCTCAATTTTCTCATCTCTAAGTGGAAATTATTTTCCTTATGAAATCTTATAATGATTAGAAACATGTAAGGAAAGCAAAGTTAGTACTTTCAAGTACGTAATATTTGCTGAATCAAATTTTTATTATGTTCTCAATGCTCATTTTATGCTCTAATATGCTTATAAGAAAATATTATCTACTCTGTAATAAATCACCACATTTGGCAATGTTTCCATTTTTCTAAACATAGTAGAGGATCATATAATCTTACAAGAATATGTCTATATATTTAATACAATAAAATTCAACAGACTTTCTCTTTAATTTCTGTTTTTTCTTTCATCTTGTTTTTGAAAAATTGAGTATTCATAAAATTGGACATTTATATTTTTTATCCTTACAAAACAATACTTTCTGAAACACAGGGTTATTTGTCTTGTCATGTACCATTATATCAAGTCTCTAAGAGATGCCAACATTTGTTATATGAGATAAAGGCTAGTTTCCATTTTATGGGAAGGGTACTGTGTGGCTCATTATGCTGACTGAAAGACAGGACATTATCTAGTGCAGCATACACCCTTATCTGTCCAATTACTTAATGTTAAGATCGCAAGGCACAGTTGGGTATATTCTTTGGTTTCAGTCAAGTGCATTATAAAATGGATGGTCCCAAATGAAGAATTAGAAGATGTGTTTGTAACCCATTTAATTTTGACTGTAAATGAGAGATAACAAAAGCATCCTTCAAAGTGATGTGTCATTGTAAGACCAAACCCTTATGGCTAATAGCTCTGCAGGTACAGTTGGCAAGTCAGTATCCTAAAATGGTATACTCAGGTTTGCTTTGAAAGCTTTTGCCATTTATTTACCAGATACAACTAAGAAGGAAAAGAGAAAAAATACTATAACACTGGAATCAACACTTTCATACCTTGTTTAAAACTTTAATTTCATGTCCAATGAAGCTCTTCTGCTCTTTCATATACTTTTATTTTTTAGATATGTTTGATAAAGGAGAAGAATGGTATCAAGAACATATTTAATAGCCAGTAAGATGCTATATTAAATTCAGTAGCTGTCACTAATAATACAATAGAAAAATCTTGTTTTAAAAGTGCTAACCTGAGTATCCAGTTAGGTGTGATACATAAAAATCCTTTTGAAGTTCTAGATGAGTCTTAATACACTCATTCATACTTTCATCTGGTCCTTCCCTCATACCTCAGTTGGTAAAGAATCTGTCTGCAGTTCTGGAGACCCCAGTTGTAGAAGGGATAGGCTACCCACTCCAGTATTCTTGGGCTTTCCTTGTGGCTCAGCTGGTTAAGAATCCACCTGCAATGTGGGAGACCTGGGTTGGATCCCTGGGTTGGGAAGATCCCCTGGAGAAGGAAAAGGCTACTCATTCCAGTATTCTGGTCTGGAGAATTCCATGGACTATACAGTCCATGGGGTCACACAGAGTCGGACACGACTGAGCGACTTTCACTTCATACATTCATCCAGCAAACTGTTACTGGGGATTTTTTAATACATTGTAGATATTTAACATATGAGTTAAAACTAGTTGTACATATTTAGCTTGTACTATATTAGCATCTTCAGGACTGAAATCAGATTTTATTCATATTGTAACTTTAGTGCTTATCACAGCATAGTATCTATATCTGGTACTTAAAATTATTTGTAGGAAAAGAGAGGAACAAGAAGGAAAAGAGGATGGTTCTGGAAATTGTAAGTGAATAGAGGATAATGAAAAGAAAAGTAGTGATCAAAGCTATAGTGATAATCGTATATTAAAATTTAGAAAAAAAAATAAAATAAAATTTAGACAAATCCATTAATAAATGCAATTTGTTTTGTTCAAAATAAAGTTAAAATATGCATTAGATGCTTTTGTTTTTAATACAGTGAGATAAACTTGGGAAGTGTTCATTCTTTCACTTAAATGAAATATCCATAATTGGTCTGAGTTCTTTATATTAATAATAAATTTACTATTTATTATGATTATTTCAGTTCATAGCATTCTTTTCTGCCCATCTGAACTTTCCCCAGATTACTTGTTTTTAGACTAACATTCCACTGAGAAATTAACAAATTTACTCTGTCACATGCTTTTAAATTTCCTGTTTGACAGCAAAATTTAGATTAATAAGCAAACAACAAATTTGGCCTGATAAGCCCTAAAGACATTAATATATTTGTGAACTATCTCAGACCCTATATCTCTTTTATCTGATGCGTGTGTGCTAGATTGCTTCAGTTTTGTCAGACTCTTTGCAACGCTATGGACCATAGCCTGCCAGGCTTCTCTGTCATGGGATTCTCCAGACAAGAATACTAGAGTGGGTCACCATGCCCTCCCCCAAGGGATCGTCCTCACCTGCAAAGAGCATCAATTTAACATGGTAGATGCATTAAAATTGTTAACAATATGCTCCACCATCAGAACAGTAGATCATGGGTTATGGGCAACTCATTTGAATATCCAAACATGCAGTTCATTTGATTTTATTAATTTTTTGACTTTATTAATTTTATTAATCTCTTCAGAAAGAAAACATATTTACAGATAGAATAAAAGCAGATGTAAGACTTTAATCGCTTTGTTTATCTAGACTCTAGAGTATTACTTGCTATTTTGAATTTCTTACTAAAAAATTTGTTTTAAATCACAAAGAAATTCTGATGCAAATTAAAATAAGAAGCTATTGGGTTAGCCAGGAAGTTTATTCAAGTTTTTCTGGATGATATTATGGAAAAACCCAAATGATCTTTTTTGATCAACCCAATACATCCATGGTAACTTTATCTCTGTAAAAATAGCTATTTAAATTAAAGCAATAATTAACAAGAACTGAATAATCAATATATTCTAAGTCAAGAGCCTCTACTCCATGATTTTTGTAATTTAGAATTGTGTCCCAAGGTGATTTGCATATTGTTAAATAAAATGCTGAAGTCCCCAAAGGTACTTCTATGCAAATTATTTAAGTGCTAAATCTAAAAGTAAAATTGACAGCATTAGTTTCATAACATAGGAAAGATGAATCAGGGTATTGGCTTGATTTTCTTTTTAAATATTTTCTAGATCTACAACTAAAATTCAAAGCCATTCTATAAACATCAACAAAGAATCCCTATTAGACTGAAATCATGGCAAAAGCGTGAATTAAAAAACCTCATTACCTTTCATTGTTTATTTGTGATTAATTCAAGAACTTTATATTTTTACAAAATATTTATTAAAATTATTTTTAATGATTTATCATTAAGAGAATGCCTAGTTTGTTCACTGTTAAATGCCCTGGAGCCTAAAGTTAAATAAACTTCCTTGTGCTCAGGGTAATTTACTTCCTTGAACAGAATCACTATTTGGCCAAGTCCTCCTGTTTCTGCAGGACTAAATACAAACACAGAACTAGTTGCTCAGATTCATGTCAGATGTGTAGGTTATATGTCCAATTCCCTTGTGAAAAAAATGTCCCTTAGCTGCTAAGTTTACAACTGAACATTCAAAGCTCAAAGGAAATTAAATCAATTATTATTCCAAGTAATGTATATGACACTCTATTAAGAGATACAGCTACCTTTATTTCTGAGTGTGTCTTTGTCTTGTTTTCAGCATATTGAACTCGATGGGTGATCTTTGAAGAGCAAAATTATCTTTAAAATAAGTGTTATGAAATGGGAAAAACATTCACTATAACATAAGCAGACTCTATTTTTAGATCTTTTCTAAATAAGAAAGGTTCATATTGATTATAATAAAATGGATTATAGTGAAATGCTTTGGCAAATAATACTTGCCCTGATGAAGGCAATACCTGATTCAACAAATTTCAGTATAATAAATTATTCTGGAGTTACTTTTGAAACTATTTGCCAGTCACCACAATATTTATACTTAAACACACAAAATTTGATTTATTCATTGATTGCAAGACAACATGCTTTTTGTTTCTCTATAGCAGGTAGAGTTTGGGCTTCAGAACATGAGTTACGGAGTTTAAAGAATTTCCAAGAGTATTCTAATGTTTCAGCCTTCAATATGTGTAAGGTATAGTTCAGACGAGGCAATGAAGAAAGGAAGATGACCTTAATGGAGACAGATTACCTTTATTCAGGCAAGGAGGGACGATAGTCCGTCTAACGACCAGGCTGAGCGGTGCGGGACTAGGGAGGCTTCATATTTAAGAGGAGGTTTTGCAGAAGTGATTCGGGAAGATTTAGTCAGGCGGGGCGTTCTGGGTAATCTTTAGCTGAGATGGCAGTCTGCTGATAAACAGGGGCGGCGGGGCGGGCGGGGTTCCGGGCAGCGGATGGTGGGTCCCAGGCTGATGCAGTCTGCCCTGAGTATCAGGGTGGGACTTAAAGTTTAGTTTTGCCATCCTGGAAGTCAGATGGTTCAGCAAGGGCCCTTGAGGTTATCTTCTTTTCTAGGCCTGAGGACTCCTTTAATATGTATTTTATCTAAAGTGCTACAAGTAAATTAACTTTTAACACCCCCATGCACTAAATTTAATTTCTAACTCTCATGTGGTGACAGTTGAATAAAAAAATCTCTCAAACTTCACATTAATTTCTTAATCTGGAAAGTAAACCATATAATTTTATAGATACAAAAAAATAGCTTCCATTTTGTTTGTTTCTGTATAATTACTATACATAGTTCAGCAAAGAATTTTCATGACTAACATAGAGGAAATTTTGAAGTATTTGAGAATCACAGTTACATTAGGATCTGTAAATAAATACTCTCTCCAAGGTGTTGCTGTTTCCTTTTGAGAGGACTGTTTGGAAAGTCAAGGAAGAAATGACATTTCATCTGTTCTTTAAAATGTTAAGAGAACTGGGAATAGTATCTCAGACTGAGTCATAGCAGTTGTGTGGGAAAATGTGTGTTCTCAGTAAAGACACAGTCTTCTTCCATGTAGTTGGGTAGCTGGTCTCCAAGGGCTTGAAGTACAGGAATAAACTGCTTTAATATTTATCTGTACAACTCCAATTAGATGCAAATCCAATAAGATGTAGCCTACAATAAGACAGTATTTAATCTTATTTTTTAGTCATGTTCAACTGTTTTGTAATCTATGGACTATAGGTTTTCAAATAAATAAAACATGGGAAGGCAAATCTGCTTCACTATCTTTTGTTGAAGTAAACCAGCACATTCATTTTGTCCATGAGATTTCCCAGACAAAAATACTGAAGTGGGTTGCCATTTCCTTCTCCAGGGGATCTTCCCAACCTAGGGATTGAATCTACATCTTCTGCATTGTAGGCAGATTCTTTACCAGTGAGCCACCTACAAATCTAATAATATATAGCACACATCCTGAAGGACTTCCAAGGAGAGAGAATAACTTGGAGAAAAACAAAGAAGCCATTGGACTTGGTAGTTAAAAGCAATTTTGTGATTTTTGAGAGAGTGATTTCAGTAATATGAAGACATAGAAAACAGATTATGCATCATTAAAAAGTGATTATAGAGTGAAGTACAAAAATAATCATGTATCAGTTCTTCTTTGCACCTCAGTGACAGGAAAGGGTGAGATGGCTTGGAGGTTAAGTGTAAAGCAGTATTATTATAGGATGATTTTTAAGGCTGAGAGGTTACAAAGGATAGTCACTACAGTAGAGAGACTGAAAAATCGAATGATGTTATAAAAAGATAGAGTAAGGGAGAAGAACCCTGACAGGACAGGGTTCCCGAAGAGATTTAGGCATTGAAAATGAGAACACAAAAACAGTATTAGATTTGTAATGTTTCCAAATATCTTTGGGAAGCACAATCCTATGTTAATGTGCATGTTCCATTTCTTAACAGTTATTTGTAGACTGAAGCATGAAACTAACCCAACAGTATGTTGTTAGAAGTTTATAGAGTTCAAAACAAGAGCTGTGAAATATTTTCCCAACAAAATGAGTCCAGTCTTTCAAAGTCATATTAAATGAAAGGACACAGAAAAAATTTAAAAAGGGAAGGCAAATTTGCTTCACTACCTTTTAATGAAGGAATCCAGCACATTTCATGTAGCACTGAATTAATTTTTATCTTGGCAGAAAATCAGATTATTATAGCAAATCTGGGGCATTATCATTATAATTGAGTGTATCGTGTGCAGCTTGTCTTTTCTAGTAAAAGGAAAAAAAATGTGTATGGTTTCTAAGTGAATAAGAAATCTAACATCAGAAAAAGTTACATGGCCTCTCTTTTGTGGTTTTATTTGTTTGTTTCAGCACCTAATGTGGCTCCTTCAGATGTAGGAGGTGGAGGTGGAAGCAACAGAGAACTGACCATAACATGGGCGGTAAGTGTTAAGAAGTTGCACATGTAATTTGTTGCTTTACCTACACTTAATCTCAAACCCATTTTGTTTCCTGAAATAAAATAAAAGACAATGCCTCAAAAACAAATAAGAATAAATTACTAAAATTAATTTTTTTCTCTAATGCATGCCAGATTTTGCCTAATTTACTATGACTTAGTGTGCC
Source organism: Bos indicus (assembly GCF_029378745.1). Lineage (NCBI taxonomy): Eukaryota > Metazoa > Chordata > Mammalia > Artiodactyla > Bovidae > Bos > Bos indicus. The sequence goes on along the minus strand of NC_091764.1, from coordinate 39,933,870 downwards.
ATTCTTATGCAAAAATAATTTATTGATGCTATAGTATCTATAGGCCTAGGCCTAAAAGATTAAATAAACATTCAATTCTTTCATTCCAGAGATGAATGTACTCTGTACTCACTGTGGCCTGGTAACCCAATTGCAATTCATAATTTTTGCTCTGGACTTTCAAAATTTCAAAGATTCAGTTAAAAAATCTTTTGTATCAGCATCTGTTTTTAAATTGGCCCTTGCTTTCTGACTTGAAACTTACTTTCATCAGCACGTGTAATTTATCACTATAGGTCAGTCTTAGAAGTCCCCACAAATGACTTGTTATTAAGGTATCCAAAACATTTTATTAAAATTTTATAACCCAAAGGGAGCTCTGTATCAGAGATTATAATGTTTGGAAAATAATGTATCCTAGTTGGATTTTTGAAGTGACAGAGGTATCGGGGATGAGGAAAATTTTGATAACATAAATGTGTCTGAATTAGACATCTGGCATTTATGTAGCTAACATGCTTTATATAGCTCTATGTATCCATTAAATCTCTGCTGATGGTCAAAGAACACAACTAAGACTCCAAAAAATTCCGAAAACTACAGAAATAACGAACACGTTTTATTCTTTACATGTGTCAAATTAATTTTTACAATAAGTGGATATTTAGCCAAAGTTGACTTCACTCTGTATTGTATAGTCATATTTTATACTTGTCATTACATCTTATATTAAAGTAGGATTCAGGAAAAAATCGCCTCTTCTTCATTTGAATCTCAAATGATTTGGCAGTTTTAGTGACAGTGTGATACACAAAAAGTGAAGATATTAGAAAATTTGAACATTTTACTTCTTTAGGTTTTATTTTCTCAACATGTGTAGATATCTGCCTCACAATAAGAGGAGAAGCTTGTCAAAACATTCAGATTGGAACTCATTTACCATAAATTTGAAATCAAGTCTCTGAGAACAGGACCAGAGAGTCACTACATTCTGAAAGCTTCATAGCTAATTCTGATATGTTAGCCGTGCAGTCATGTCTGACTCTTTGAGATACAATGAACTGTGGCCTGCCACACTCCTCTGTCCATGGAATTCTTCAGGCAAGAATACTGGAATGCGGTTACCATTCACTTCTCCAGGGGATCTTCCCAACCCAGGGATTGAACCTGGGTCTCTCTCACATTTCAGGCAGATTCTTTACCATCTGAGCCACCAGGGAAGCCCAATTCTGATATACTAAATTGCAAAAATTAAGTATAGAACTATCAATAAGAAAAAGAAATGTTTAAAGTCTGCTGGAAATGTTAGGCTATTGTGTTAATAATGTGAAATTATATTATGTCCCTCCTTGTGATCATGCTTTACAGTTTCTATATTGTGCAACCAAGAGCAACTTCTTCTTCCTTTGAACTTTGTACATTTACATGCATCCCTGTTTAACATAAGGATATTCGAGCTACTATGTTGTACTTAGTTAAAGCTTTCCCCTCAAGACACTTTACCTGTGATATTTCTGTGTAAAAAGCAAATACATAATGACTAAAAAAGATTAAATGATGAATACTCAGTAGAATTTAAGTCAGAATTTAGGGCTGACATGGACATCTTTATTGAGTAATTGACATGTAAGAAGTCGCTCAGTCGTGTCCGGTTCTTTGCGACCCCATGGAGCCTAGCCTACCAGGCTCCTCTGTCCATGGGATTTTCCAGGCAATAGTACTGGAGTGGATTGCCATTTCCTTCTCCAGGGGATCTTCCTGACCCAGGGATCGAACCCAGGTCTCCTAAATTGTAGACAGATGCTTTACTGTCTGAGCCACCAGAGAAATCCAATAATAGCTCTAAGAAAATGTAAAACAGAGGTCTTTCTTCAGTATTAGAGTCAGACAGGGTGCCTAGCCAGTCACCTGCAGATGGAGGCAATGCTATCTTTTTCTCCTTTCTCCTTCTTTCTTTTTCTGTGACCAGTTTCTACTGTTCGGTAGCAGTACAGATATTCCAGTGTATAATTAACTTTCTTATTATAGTCTTTCAACTCTAAAGAAATTCATTAACTTATCCACTGAATAAATACTACTTGAGACTTTGTTTAGGTTTTAGAGATAAAGAGGTAAATGAAACTGTCAATAACCCTGTTCTCATGAAACTTACATTCTACTAGGCAAGAAAGAATAAAGTAGACAATAAGTAAATATATAGTGTAGATCATAATAGTGTTAAAGAAGGAAAAATAACTGGGGATGTTTTATATGGATTATTGCACAAAGAATCTTAAAATGGCAGATCCTGTGGCCAGGGAAAGCACCAAGTAGTTTTTTAGCCTTCAGAATGTGAGGGAAGGGTCTTTTGACTCAGGGAAAGCACCCTTGAAGGAAGAAACTGAAAGTAAAAAGACCCAGAGTGAGAGGTACCCCTCCCCCAGAGTGTTTCAGAAATAGTGAACTTGGTAAATGAAGTCTCACGTGTTGCAGCTTGTTTGTGCCGAATTTTTGTAGGCAGCTCTCACTTAAGAAATAAAAATGTTTCTACAGAAAGCCTGCTTCCATGTGTAGCATTTTTGTTTGCATATGATTTTCTCCGTTACCTCTATTGCTTAAACCTGTTTAACATTTCAATTTCTATTTAGCCTTTGTCAAGAGAATACCATTACGGCAACAATTTTGGTTACATAGTGGCATTTAAGCCATTTGATGGGGAAGAATGGAAAAAAGTGACAGTTACTAATCCAGATACTGGCCGCTATGTCCATAAAGACGAGACCATGCGCCCTTCCACTGCATTTCAAGTCAAAGTCAAAGCTTTCAACAACAAAGGAGACGGACCCTACAGTCTCACAGCTGTCATCCACTCCGCACAAGACGGTAGGTGAAAGAAAGGCCCCACTGGCATGATGAGGGATGAAAAATCTGATTCTCTAGTAGGCATTTTGTTTGCAGTCTTTTCAGTATTATTTTGAGCCAAATCAGCATGTCAGTCTCTTTATCTAAATGACAAGAATGTTGCTAAAATCTTTTTCATCCTTTAGATTGTGTTTATGGTAGTTAGTAAATCGCCACTAAAATCGTTGGCTTAGACCCTATTCCTGATCTCTTAATTATAATTTTGCAGTCAGAAAATCTCTAGATTTGAGAACCTCAGTGTGCCTGTTCATTCATAAAATTCACTAGTTTACCAACTCTTTAATAATACTAATAATATTTAATTAATAATATAATTTTTGATAAAATTTCTCCATTTAACTCAAAAATGTGTAGTGTAGCATTTATGTAACTTTTTTTTGTCATTACAGTAGCATGTTCATTAGTGTTAGTGTTAGTGTTAGTCACTCAATTGTGTCCAACTCTTTGCGACTCCACAGACTGTAGCCCATCAGACTCATCTGTCCATGGAATTCTCCGGGCAAGAATACTGGAGTGGGTTGTCATTCCCTTCTCCAGGAGATCTTCCCTACCCAGGGATTGAACCAGGGTCTCCAGCGTTGCAGGCAGATTCTTTATCAACAGTAGCATCCTGGAATTTTATTAAAGGGAATTTAGGCATAATTCTATGAAAAAGGGGTCAGAAGGCCAATGTAAGTTTTTTTCTTGAAAATAAAAATATATATGAAAGGGATAAAATTACCGATACTGGTACTCTGTTTTTCTAGAAACTTTAATTGAACCAATCTTGTTCCTAAAGAACTTTATATATCTATGATAAATGATACATAATTTTAAATGTAATTACACTAATTTCTATGATTTCCTATTTAAGTTACTACATTTTTATTATTTATTTTCCTATTTGAAAAGATAATACTTCCTTATTATACCTTCTACTCGTGTGCATTAGGTAAATAATTAATAACTAAAAGAGAAAGTAGAAATTTTCATTGCTTTCTGACCTAACACATTTGTGCTTGGATAAGTTTCATTTTGCACATGTGTGACAAGCAACAATGGAAGGGTTTTAAAACTTAAAGCTATGTGAAATATTCTTATGATTTCTTAGAGAAAAAGCACTATTTGTTAGTTTACCCAATTTACGTTATGTTTGGTCCACAAGAAACATTTAGCTATCGCTTAAAGTTTATGCTCTATAGTCATAGATTTGTTAGCTTTCATATTTGTTAAAAATGTATATATTCAAAGCATTCCATGATCTTTACTTCCAATACAAACATAAACAACTATATTATATATGTATCTATGTACACACACTCTTTTTGAAAGATAAACACATAGAAAAACAAGTAGAAATTTCTAAATTTATAATCAATTCTGGACTTTTTAATCCTCGGTAATGAATTTTACATTTTCAAAACTCGCTCTAATTTGAAGAAATATTATAACTTGACTCAATCTTAATAGTTTGAATGACATATGTACAACTCACAGAGAAAATGAAAATATAAAATATTTTACAAGTCATCTTCTCACCTAGTATCATTCTTAATGTTTTATTTGATGCTAAAGTAATCAGGTAAAGGTCATGCTTGTCATGTCTTTAGTTATGGCCATCTGTATTTAATTACATTTCTTTCCTAAATGTTTCATAAGCCTCATAAAACCTGCATGTGCTGAAACTTGTATAAACGTTCATTTTCTCTTTTACTGCTAAGAAATCAATCATAGTACCACACATTTACCTTGTTTTGGAAAGACAACAGTGTTCACATGCAGGACACTTCAGCATAAAAGAGTATTTTGTCTTGTTCAGAAAAGACAATAAAAATTGATTACTCCTGATCATTCCTGCTTAAGATTTCCTTAGTTTCTTTGTGTAATTTTTGTAAGGGATATAGAGTATTTTTTTTTCACTGAACAGAGGCCTTTTTGATACATATTTGACTTGATGCCCAATTGGAAGATTAGACTTATAAAAGCTTTCCTGAACCCAAGAAGCAGTGAATGTCACAACTTGTTTCAAATGATCTTAAAAAAAAAAACTTAGCTTAAACGTAAAAGAAAAAGAGGAAAGTATTGCTGTGTATCTTTAGCTCATACAAATAGCATGAGAAAGTTGAAAATTAATTGTTAATGAATAATTTTCTGTAAGAAATACCTAATTTCCTATTTTTAATAATATATAGAGAGTTGATAAGTTGAACACATTAATAATAAATTTTGATTTGTATTCACAAGTTTTCATAAACAAGTTAATTAAAAGAAATATAAAATATTAGTATGGTTCTTGCTCAAGGATATCAGAGAAATTCTTATGGATTTCCGTATTTTGTAAAAGTGTGTGTGTACATATGTATGCATATGTGTCTCTATATTAACATTCATATATATGAATATGTGTGTGTGTATTACTGATAGCCATGACATAAATAAAAATAGAGAAATAAATAATAAAATTTTTGAACTATTTTCTTTGGAAATATTAAAACTATTTTAAATACTAATATAGTTTCATCCATTCATACAGCAAATGGTGCTATTTGAGTTTCTTAATATAAGCATCTTATGTAAGAATGCATTGTTCTCATCAAATTTCAGCTCCCAGTGAAGCCCCAACAGCAGTAGGAGTAAAAGTCTTATCATCTTCTGAGATATCTGTTCATTGGGAGCATGTTGTAGAAAAAATAGTAGAAAGCTATCAGGTGAGTTCAATTTTTATCAAACAGAAATACATCTACTCATAATTATCAGCATATGTTTTCAAATATGTCGCATCTTTCAGTGTGCTGCATCCTTCTGATTTATGTGACAACACTATATTTTCTGTGTTCAATATGTTGGATATTTATTAATTAATTATCATGAGTAAAGTGGAGATTTCCAACCAACTTATCTATGAGAGATGTAGAGTCCTATGTGTAAGTAAACAATTGACCAAAATAAAAACTAAAGTAATAAAACTAAGGCTTAAACATGATCTTTTGAAACAAATGTTCTCATAACATCTGGTGAATCTCAAGTTTTGGGGAAATCATTTTGGTAATTTAAAATGTTTATCATATTTGACTCAGTAGTTCTACTTCCAAAAGAACCTCCTAAAGAAACACTTCTAAATATACTAAATATATATCCCATTATATTATATATGAAGGCAGAAAATTGGCAAACTCAAAATATGTCAAAGGTAACTTCCTTCGAAATAAGTCTTAAAAGAGTAGTAGGAATTAGCCAGCAGGAAAGGGGAGGACTTGTTTTAGTCAAAGGAAATCAGACCTGGGATATTAAAGCTAGTTCAGTTTGGATCTTTATTATGAAATTTAGACTCAATTGTGTAGGAAAATTGAAGTCATCTCATAGCACAAAGACTGAAAATTAAGAACTGACATCATCCTACCTTTACCAATGAGCAAATGGATGTCAAAGTGTTTCAATGACTTGTCTTAGCACCAAGGGAAAATGTCAGAGACTGCCTAAAATTCAGATGTCCTGATTCCAAGTGCTATGATTTATGCCAAATCACAGACTCCCTTTATTTTATTCAGTGAGTGGACAGTAACTGACCTTCTGAAGCTGTGGCTGGTGAGCTGCCCACCCAGTCAACTTGCCCTCAGTTCTTGTGCTTTATCATACATCAGTGGAATATTCATTTCATGAGGGTAGCATTTTGTCTCTTTTGCTCTGTGTCAAGAATAGTGGGCATATCATAGGCATAAATGAAATATTCACTGAGTACTGATAGAAATACTAAAGTGTGGTCAAATAAAATGCTGCAATCTAACTTTCTCAAGACCATGTAACCACAGGAGCAGCCTAAGGTTTTAAGTTGCAAACACACAACCTAACAGGAAGATTTTTCTTGGTATCATGTGTTATAATTGGGGTAGTTAGATGTCAAAATGTTTTCAGATTATTCTTGCAAACATTTAGCTGAAGTTATCATCAAGACTGTGGAGTTATAGAAGTGGACTGTGAAGATCCAATATTCATAACATATTAAACTTCCATTTCGGAGAAGGCAATGGCACCCCACTCCAGTACTCTTGCCTGGAAAATTCCATGGATGGAGGAGCCTGGTGGGCTGCAGTCCATGGGGTCGCTAAGAGTCAGACACGACTGAGCGACTTCACTTTCACTTTTCACTTGCATGCATTGGAGAAGGAAATGGCAACCCACTCCAGTGTTCTTGCCTGGAGAATCCCAGGGACGGGGGAGCCTGGTGGGCTGCCGTCTATGGGGTCGCACAGAGTCGGATATGACTGAAGTGACTTAGCAGCAGCAAACTTCCATTTACAGCTGGTAGAAAAGAAATGGGAAACAGAGAAATTCACTAAATGTTACAAGCCCCTATAATAAACTAGTCCAAGGTATCTTGAGAGAACACATCAATATTTAGAGTTTTCAAGCCATATTTTAGACATAGATTTTCTTCTTTTTTTAACATTATTGCTTTCTAAGCAATAAAAGAAAAAAGATTAATATATACCTCATGCATTGTCAAAATGCTGAAGATATATTTTACTTTGTTAAAAACATGCCACCAAAATATATCTTGTCTTTATCAAATAATTATATACTAACTATTTTATAACTTCTGAAATGCAGATGACAAAGAACATACAAGATAAGAAATGATGCCCTGGTACCAGTGAATTTAGACAATAATCAGAATATATGCTCTTGATGGGGAAATTAGCTAAATTAAGTTTTGCCAAATTAAATAGTCAGCAAAAAATAATCTTCAAATAATGTTTAACAGCTATGATTTCCTCAAATGATAAAAAAACTGTATGCTAGCAAGTTTAGTTTCGTAGATTTCTGGTGTTTAGCAACTCCACACTAGAAAATTATGAACTTTGTTGGTGAGCATACATGCATTTAATTTCTCAGCTGTGTCACTTAAGAATTTTGTGGAAAATTTATTCAAATTGTCTGAGCCCTAATTTCCTCACCTACAAAGCTGAGAGTAATCACTGCCTCATATCCTTCCATCATGTGGAAGAAATTAAATAACCTGCACTTAATGTCATCCCCTATTTCAAGTCATTGGACATTTGAAGAAGATAATGATGATGTTAATAATAATAACTGATAATATTTGTTAATCCTTATTATATTAAAAATTTAATTAAGCTCATCATATTGAATCCACACAATCTCAGGGAATAAATACTATTATTTTTTTCCATTTTAAAGATGAAGAACTTGGAGGTTTGAAAACATTTATCTGAGTAATAATTGGTATATCCTGACTTGAACCTAGGTCTTGCCTCTCCAGAGAATAGTTAAAAGTGTTGGAAGTAAATCACAAAATTATTATTGCCATTTGTTCCTTTTCAAAAAGCCTTTATGTTTTTCACACAGAGCCTTGAATATCAAAGAGTCAAGCATGACAGTTTAAAAGAGACAATCCATAACATTTATTCTCCTCTAAGAAAATGTTCTTTATGGGGGAAAAGCTTGGCTCGCTATAATATGGTTATTGTTTCTGTTTTAAAATATGAAGGAAAAAGTCAATGATTTAACAAGACAGATGATCATGAAAGCTAATACTCCACTGCACTTCCCATGAAAATGTACAATGGGTCTAAATTATAAAGAAACAGAAAAAAAGCAAGTTAATAAAATAAGATAAATGAAAAGCTGTGTGTTTGACCCCCATCTCAAGGTTAATTTCCTGAGATTTAAGTGAGAATTGTAGGCAGTTGGATTTAAAAATAAACCTTTGTGGTTTTAAGTTTGTCTTATAGAAAGTTCAAGTTTTATTTTCCTCCCCCCCTCCATCCGCCCCACCTTGGCTAGTTAAAGAGCTCACCACTTCTAACCTTGTTCTTAATTTCCCGCAGTGTAGGTGAACTGGAAGAATTCAAGAAGTGTTTCTTATCAAAGGCATATTAGAACTTTGGGCTCCGGCCCAGGAATCCACAAAAGACTTAGTTTACTTACCCAGCAGGTAAAGAATTCCCTTAATGAAAACAAGTACAATGTGCTATCAGTAATAACAGAAAGCTTCTTAGCAGCTGAATCAGAGATTAATGAAGATGATTGATTATTCTTAAAAGATTATCAATCCTGAGCAGTTTACTCAGATGTCTTAAAAAGTCAAATTATTGTGGAGAGCAGAAGCTCATGTTAGGAAGCATGGTATTTTCTTATTTGGAGAAGGCATGTATCTTGATCTGATCTCCTAAAAGGAAAGTCAGACACAGGTGTAGAAAAAGTTAGTGATTTTGCTGTTGTTATTGTTGCTTATTTATTTGTTTTAAATATGATCCCAGGGAGTACATAAGAAGAAAAAGCAGAATGAACAGAAGAGGGAGAAGCTTGGTTAGAAAAATGCTTTATCAGGTCGGCAACCACTGTGGGCAACCGATACTCCATCCCTTGGGATCTTTGAGGAACATCATAAATGTGATTCAGAACTGACCCACATGGGATGAAAGGGGAAGCTTTCAACCACTGTAATTGCCCACAGGTTAAGAATGGCCCCAGGGCACCACCTCCCCTCCCTGCATGAACTGCAGGGCAAAGTTCACACTGCAGCATCAAGCATTATCCAAGACAGGAAGTGAGAGTTTAGTGGAAATAGTAGAGGAAAAATGCAGGTAGTACTTATGGGAAGCTGGTTGAAGCCTGCATAGAACTGTTTAGTTCCTGAACCAATGGCTAGAATAAAAATGAACTTTGAATAGCTTCCAAGAGGTGTAAGAATACAGATTTTTAAAGATTTATATTACTGCTCTTCTTAAACCCATAGAATGTACTGATGCATGACTTAGTCTGCGATCTGGATGATATCAAGCTATTATATAACATCTTTTAAAGGTTGAACTTTTTGTTGCAGAACTTCAGTTTTTATTTAAGTAACCATACTTAGATTATTTTCTGGAAAACTGTATTAAATCCATAACAAAAGAACATTCAGTTGTCATGTCCAACTCTTTGTAATCCCATCCATAAATTCTCCAGGCCAGAATACTGGAGTGGGTAGCTTTTCCCTTCTTCAGGGGATTTTCCCAACCCAGGGATTGAACCCAGGTCTCCCACATTGCAGGTGACTTCTTTACCAGCTGAACCACAAGGGAATCCCAGGAATATTGGAGTGGGTAGTCTACCCCTTTTCCAGAAGATCTTCCTAACCCAGGAATTGAACCGGGGTCTCCTGCATTGCAGGCGGATTCTTTACCAACTGATCTATCAGGAAAACCCATTAGATCTATAACAAAAGAATATTCAGTTATCAGAAGATTTTTTTTTTTTCAGAAAATTTAGAATTTGAAGGAGAGAATTTGGAAATCTGCAACAAAAGTTTACTACTGAAGTAGAAAATAACAATGGAGCAAGTCTAATTTTCAAAAGTGCTAAATGTTTTTAAGCACTACCATAATTGTAACATCTAGGTCTTTATTTATTTATTAAATTTTTTTACATTTCTCTTGGAAGGAATATAACTACTATCTTTATTCAAAAGTGGTGGTGTTGTAGCTCATAAATGTATGGAAAGTATAATTATTCTTTATTAAAAGTATGAGTTAGTCCTTTTTCTGAGGCTTTTCTTTTCAGCTTTCCAATATTGTTATAAAGAGTAAATTTTCTTGGGGTAAAATTATACACAGATTATTCCATCAAAGATATTAGTAATCTATGTAGACTTAAACATTTTGATTTCTATTTTAAAGATTTATGAAGGCAAAAACATGTTTGCTTGGTTCACTACTATATTCCCAGCACCTAGCACAGTAGCTGGTACAATGTAAATACACAATAAATATTTATTCAGTGAATGAATGAGTGTCATACATCAACTGCAGTCCTCTGTACATCGTGTTCAAAATAGTTAATATTCGTCCTCAAGCAATTTATAATCTAGTAATAGTAGAGACCAGTAATGATGTAATTCCATAATTGTTTAATAAACACTAAGATAGATTAACACTAGACATAGAGTGTTGTACAGATTTTAGGAATATGTAAATAAAGAGTTAAATTTATATAATATCACAGCATGCAATAGAAATAAATACAGCATATGTTGCTCTAGCATGTGAAAAGAAATTTATGGTCAACTATCCTTAAAGCAAAAACTGCTTCATTTATTTATTTATTTTTACACTAGTTCATTCAGGCTGTCTTTCGGTCTCCCTAGTGATTAGTCAAAAGCATGCATTTGTTCTGCTCCGTTACTATGGGTTCACTTCATTCCAAGCAGTTTTCTCTCAGGTTAAAGTTGGTTCTTTACCTCAATGGGCAACTCAGGGCGAGGATCAAAATGCAGTCGCCCAAATTGTCTATTTGGAAATTATCTCTAAGTGCATGGCCAATGGCTGGTTCAGATAAAAAAATACAATGGCATATTTTATATAGACTGTTTAATTTAGAATTGTTTGAAAATATTGCAACTTATATGTAAATGCATGATTTGAGTTAAGGAGAGAGCTTATTCAACCAAAATAATTTTGTATCAGATGCTTTCATTAGTAGATGCTTAAAATACTGTAAAAGTGTCATTCAAATCTCATAAAATAAGGAAATCAGGGATTATTTTGCACACTTAATAACTCTCTGGGTTCCCTAGTTACCATGGCATAACTAAAGCAATGCTTAAGTTTATTGGGAATTCCAGTGGAGACCGTGTAACATAGATCTGTGTCAAAATCAGATGAATATAGTAATTTGACACTTAGGATATAGATGCAAAGAGTAAATTAAAGACACTTTTGCTCTTTCCTTCTCTATTGCCAAAATGCCTCATGGAATTTTGGGTAAAATGTCAAAAAATTTGTCACTCTTAAGTCCTCATTTTAGTGCTTACTATCTTAGGAATATCTAGTTAAAAATCTTCTCTTTTCCTTTATGGTTTATCACAGAATATGGAAAAGAATATTTAAAAAATGTATGTATATATATATATATATAGGCAACTGAGTCACTTTGATGTACAGCAGAGGAGGTTGGCACAACAATATAAATATACAATGCCTTAAAAAAAAAAGTTTCTCCTCTTTAAACTGTATAGAAAAGTTGTGATATTGGAATGAAGATTGTGAAAGGTGGTCTCAGTCAACAGGCATCCATATAAAAGTACCTGAAGCTCAGGGGCTTCAGTTTTGATTGCTGTATAACAAGGTGGTGTTCTTCAGTCACTAAGTGTCTGTGTCCGACTAAGAGTCCTGTCCGACTCTTTGTGACCCCATGGACTGCAGCATTAAGCAAGGTAAATGCTACCATTCCAGACTTGTTGAGAAAATGATACATATGAATGATCCTACTTTAGTACCTGGCATTTCATTGGAATATAAATGCACATTTTATTTCTCTTCAGCCAAGGAGTGGAAGAGGCCTTACATGTCACACAGTTCAAATGCCCACTAAAATGTAGGCTGTCTTCCTCCTTCTCAGATGAATGTAGGCGCTGCCTGAATGCTCCCAGCATGAGGAAACTCATGCCTTCACAAGGATACTCCTACCGTCATAAATCTTTTCTCTGCCATCTGACTTTGGAACCACTTGGTATAATTCTACTTCTTCAGTTCTGAGCCATCCTTGGTCAGAGAGCAGAAAAGCCAAAGAGATTCTATCAAAACTCTTTGGAAAAAACATATTGGCCTCAGAAAAAATGAGCACTAGTCAACAAGATAAAAATATATCAAAGGAAACCAATCAGAAATTAGTAACTAGCCTTTTTTAAAAAAATGTGCTCATTCTACATATAAACCCCATTTTGTTACTGAAGAAATTTGAGCTGTCCAGTTCCATTTTATAATGGCTTCATATGTGTTTATGTAAAAAAATTTCAGAATTATATCAATATTAAATATTATCCTATAGTATTTTGGTGAATTGTGAAATTCAAATCTCATTGTTTTATAGACAGGGCATTTAAAATATAAAATAGAGGTAAACTTATAAGCAAGCTTTTATTTTTATTTATAACTTAGATATAATTATGGATTTTTTAACCAAAAATTTATATGAGGAATGAAAATTATAATTCATGGCTTTAACTTAAAATTTAAGAGCCTATTAAGGCTGTCATTGATATGCTAGATGGTAAAAGTAATCATTTCTAATCACCACATGAATGAAAATTTTTAAAACATTTTAAAGATAAATAATTTCTGCAACCAGTTATTAGGTATAATATTTCTTTGATAGCTGGTCTCTATATAGGTTCAAAGAAGATTCTTTTACATACTTCTGAAATAAGCTAGCAAAAAATAATTATGCTAGCCTGTTTTAGACCATGTGGTTGTTTTTATCAGGGACCCTTAACAAATTTGCAATCATATAAACAGAAATAAAGCAGAAAACCAATGATATAAATTATTGTGTCAAATGCTTCTAAACAGAGACCACTTTTATGTTTTGAGAGCAAACCTTATGCAAAGTTTTTTGGCTTTTTCTCTTTTTTCATCTGTGTATGGCTATTTCAGGCCTTGAAGTGAGGCTTTAATTTGCTTTTGACATCTTTAATCAGATCTGCATTATATGCTTTGCCATAGTCTAAGACTAATAAAAATGGAACAGCAAGTAACATTTGAGAATCTGATGCCCAGCCATCATCAATGGTGTCATAACAAGTTGAAAAGAATTTTTACGACTGAAGTGTCTGAATCATGAAAAAACCTTACTTAACTTGCATGTTTGCAGATTCGGTACTGGGCTTCCCATGACAAAGAAGCAGCTGCACACAGAGTTCAAGTTGCTAGCCAAGAATACTCGGCCAGGCTGGAGAACCTTCTGCCTGACACCCAGTATTTTGTGGAAGTCAGGGCGTGCAATAGTGCAGGGTGTGGACCTCCCAGTGATATGATTGAGACCTTCACCAAGAAAGCACGTGAGTCTCAATATGTGTGTTATATACTTGCCAAAATTCCCGATGGAATGATACAGGTACAGGTGAGAGAAATTTACTACTAGCAATCAGCACATTTGGGTTTCAACTTTAGCCTTTAAAATCATATAAGTTTTAAAATACAACAAAAACAACAAAACCATTGTTAGTTATTGTAGATGAAAAAAGTGGCAATTACTTTCACATAATTAATATCCATTTCAGAAATAAAATTGCAGAACCTCGTTTTCTAAAGACTATCCACAAAATCTTGCATCATTAGATAATTAGTTTATTATTTTAAACTTGGTTTTATAAGAATGCATCAACAGGGTGAGAAAATGAAAATTATGTAATTATTCTATGCTTTGATTTATGTCATCATTGTACAATGCAAATGCAAGTTAAATGTTGAAGTGTTATCTTCACTCTCTTATTACTGTATGTTCTCACTGTTAATATAATAAGACCTCCTGCCCTGCTCACATTTTGTGCTCATCCTCATCTCCCTGGCTTCACTATGATAGTTCCTTCTTGATTAAGTTGAACAAATAGAAGAAGAGAATTTATATTCAGAATCCTGGGAAGTTTCACAAGGATTTGAAGACATTATTACCATTAGAGTTTGGAAATTTATTTGGGTGAAAAGATAGTCCTAATGGTATAACAGAGCATGGAGGTAGGATCCAGACTTTGGTATCAAAGAGGGGTTTCAAATTTGTCCCTGTCACTTACTCAATTGTGTATTGGTAGACATCAGATCAGATCAGTTCAGATCAGTTGTTCAGTCGTGTGCGACTCTTTGCGACCCCGTGAATCGCAGCACGCCAGGCCTCCATGTCCATCACCAATTGCCGGAGTTCACTGAGACTCACTTCCATCGAGTCAGTGATGCAATCCAGCCATCTCATCCTCTGTCGTCCCCTTCTCCTCTTGCCCCCAATCCCTCCCAGTATCAGAGTCTTTTCCAATGAGTCAACTCTTAGCATGAGGTGGCCAAAGTACTGGAGTTTCAACTTTAGCATCATTCCTTCCAAAGAAATCCCGGGGCTGATCTCCTTCAGAATGGACTGGTTGGATCTCCTTGTAGGCCAAGAGACTCTCAAGAGTCTTCTCCAGCACCACACTTCAAAAGCATCAATTCTTCGGTGCTCAGCCTTCTTCACAGTCCAACTCTCACATCCATACATGACCACAGGAAAAACCATAGCCTTCACTAGATGAATCTTTGTTGGCAAAGTAATGTCTCTGCTTTTGAATATGCTATCTAGGTTGGTCATAACTTTCCTTCCAAGGAGTAAGCGTCTTTTAATTTCATGGCTGCAACCACCATCTGCAGTGATTTTGGAGCCCAGAAAAATAAAGTCTGACACTGTTTCCACTGCTTCTCCATCTATTTCCCATGAAGTGATGGGACCGGATGCCATGATCTTCGTTTTCTGAATGTTGAGCTTTAAGCCAACTTTTTCACTCTCCACTTTCACTTTCATCAAGAGGCTTTTGAGTTCCTCTTCACTTTCTGCATATCTGGTGGTGTCATCTGCATATCTGAGGTGATTGATATTTCTCCCAGCAATCTTGATTCCAGCTTGTGTTTCTTCCAGTCCAGCGCTTCTCATGATGTACTCTGCATATAAGTTAAATAAACAGGGTGACAATATACAGCCTTGACGAACTCCTTTTCCTATTTGGAACCAGTCTGTTGTTCCATGTCCAGTTCTAACTGTTGCTTCCTGACCTGCATACAGATTTCTCAAGAGGCAGATCAGGTGGTCTGCTATTCCCATCTCTTTCAGAATTTCCCACAGTTTATTGTGATCCACACACTCAAAGGCTTTGGCATAGTCAATAAAGCAGAAATAGATGCTTTTCTGGAACTCTTTAGCTTTTTCCATGATCCAGTGGATGCTGGCAATTTGATCTCTGGTTCCTCTGCCTTTTCTAAAACCAGCTTGAACATCAGGAAGTTCACGGTTCACATATTGCTGAAGCCTGGCTTGGAGAATTTTGAGCATGACTTTACTAGCGTGTGAGATGAGTGCAATTGTGCGGTAGTTTGAGCATTCTTTAGCGTTGCCTTTCTTTGGGATTGGAATGAAAACTGACCTTTTCCAGTCCTGTGGCCACTGCTGAGTTTTCCAAATTTGCTGGCATATTGACTGCAGCACTTTCACAGCATCATCTTTCAGCATTTGAAAGAGCTCAACTGGAATTCCATCACCTCCACTAGCTTTGTTCGTAATGATGCTTTCTAAGGCCCACTTGACTTCACGTTCCAGGATGTCTGGCTCTAGGTCAATGATCACACCATCATGATTATCTGGGTCATGAAGATCTTTTTTGTACAGTTCTTCTGTGTATTCTTGCCACCTCTTCTTAATATCTTCTGCTTCTGTTAGGTCCATACCATTTCTGTCCTTTATCGAGCCCATCTTTGCATGAAATGTTCCTTTGGTATATCTGATTTTCTTGAAGAGATCCCTAGTCTTTCCCATTCTGTTGTTTTCCTCTATTTCTTTGCATTGATCGCTGAAGAAGGCTTTCTTATCTCTTCTTGCTATTCTTTGGAACTCTGCATTCAGATGCTTATATCTTTCCTTTTCTCCTTTGCTTTTCACTTCTCTTCTTTTCACAGCTATTTGTAAGGCCTCCCCAGACAGCCATTTTGCTTTTTTGCATTTCTTTTCCATGGAGATGGTCTTGATCCCTGTCTCCTGTACAATGTCACGAACCTCAGTCCATAGTTCATCAGGCAGTCTATATATCAGATCTAGGCCCTTAAATCTATCTCTCAGTTCCACTGTATAATCATAAGGGATTTGATTTAGGTCATACCTGAATGGTCTAGTGGTCTTCCCTACTTTCTTCAATTTAAGTCTGAATTTGGCAATAAGGAGTTCATGGTCTGAGCCACAGTCAGCTCCTGGTCTTATTTTTGCTGACTGTATTGAGCTTCTCCATCTTTGGCTGCAAAGAATATAATCAATCTGATTTTGGTGTTGACCATCTGGTGATGTCCATGTGTAGAGTCTTCTCTTGTGTTGTTGGAAAAGGGTGTTTGTTATGACCAGTGCATTTTCTTGGCAAAACTCTATTAGTCTTTGCTCTGCTTCATTCCGTATTCCAAGGCCAAACTTGCCTGTTACTCCAGATGTTTCTTGACTTCCTACTTTTGCATTCCAGTCCCCTATAATGAAGAGGACATCTTTTTTGGATGTGAGTTCTAAAAGGTCTTGTAGGTCTTCATAGAACTGTTCAACTTCAGCTTCTTCAGCCTTACTGGTTGGGGCATAGACTTTCATTACTGTGATATTGAATGGTTTGCCTTGGAAATGAACAGAGATCATTCTGTTGTTTTTGAGATTGCATCCAAGTACTGCATTTTGGACTCTTTTGTTGACCATGATGGCCACTCCATTTCTTCTGAGGGATTCCTGCCCACAGTAGTAGATATAATGGTCATCTGAGTTAAATTCACCCATTCCAGTCCATTTCAGTTCGCTGATTCCTCGAATGTCCACATTCACTCTTGCCATCTCTTGTTTGACCACTTCCAATTTGCCTTCATTCATGGACCTGACATTCCAGGTTCCTATGCAATATTGCTCTTTACAGCATCAGACCTTGCTTCTATCACCAGTCACATCCACAGCTGGGTATTGTTTTTGCTTTGGCTCCATCCCTTAATTCTTTCTGGAGTTATTTCTCCACTGATCTCCAGTAGCATATTGGGCACCTACTGCCCTGGGGAGTGTCTCTTTCAGTATCCTATCATTTTGCCTTTTCATACTGTTCATAGGGTTCTCAAGGCAAGAATACTGAAGTGGTACCTCAGTATTTAAGCATCAGCTTTGTAACTTATAAAATGAGCATTTATTCCTTTGTTATTTTTTCTTTTTTTTTTCCTTTTTCTTTTTATTTTTTTTATAAAATTTGCCATTCTCCCAAATCTTCCCACCCTCTCCCTCTCCCATAGAGTCCATAAGACTGTTCTATACATCAGTGTCTCTTTTGCTGTCTCGTACACAGGGTTATTGTTACCATCTTTCTAAATTCCATATATATGCGTTAGTATACTGTATTGGTGTTTTTCCTTCTGGCTTACTTCACTCTGTATAATAGGCTCCAGTTTCATCTACCTCATTAGACCTGATTCAAATGTTTTCTTTTTAATGGCTGAGTAATATTCCATTGTGTATATGTACCACAGCTTTCTTATCCATTCATCTGCTGATGGGCATCTAGGTTGCTTCCATGTCCTGGCTATTATAAACAGTGCTGCGATGAACATTGGGGTATACGTGTCTCTTTTCCTTCTGGTTTCCCCAGTGTGTATGCCCAGCAGTGGGATTGCTGGATCATAAGGCAGTTCTATTTCCAGTTTTTTAAAGAATCTCCACACTGTTCTCCATACTGTACTAGTTTGCATTCCCACTAACAGTGTAAGAGGGTTCCCTTTTCTCCACACCCTCTCCAGCATTTATTGCTTGTAGACTTTTGGATCGCAGCCATTCTGACTGGCGTGAAATGGTACCTCATAGTATTTTTTCAATTTATTAATTTACCAAAAGTATGCTATATGCCCTCGACAGCTCTAGGTATTGAGGATAGAGAAAAGATCAAGCCAGACCCAGATCCTCTTCTCACAGGATTTAACAAACTAATGGAAAGAAAGGGAGAGAGATAAGGAAGGAGAGAAAAATATGACAAATAAATATGATAACATCAAATGACAGAGCAATAAATTAAATAAATAGATAATGGAGGAAGAGACCAAGATGACAGAGTAGAGGACTTGAGCTCACTTCCCTCAATGAACACATCAAAAACACACCTACATGTAGAGCAATTCTCACTGAAAAAAACTGGGGGCTATTGGAATCAAGGCTCTTAAGTAAGATCCTTGTAGAGTCAAGTTGAAAGGGAGAAGTAATCAGGTTGGGACCATAGCCCTAGTAGGGGACATAGAAGTGGAAGGGGGATATCCCAGGCTCAGAGGTCCTCCCTGGAGAGTGGTTTGAGCCACATCTAAGGTTCCCCAACCACAGAGTCCAGCACCAGGAAGATGAGCCCCAGTAGCAGATTTCAATACTGGTGGGACTTACAAGATGGCTGTAGAAAAATAAGATCTCATTCATGAAGAGCAAAATCTGCTGGAGTGATTTCCTGGGACAGCCCAGCATATGTCCCAGCCTGTTCCAGATGCCTTCTTCAGACCAACTCCCCAGTAAAACAAAGGCTACATTGCCAAGGAGATTGTGCAACTGTGGGGGATAGAACTGGCAAAGAACAAGCACTGGATCTGAATGGAGCAAAGAAAACCATTGCTTGTGCTCACAGAGGCTGTGAATTGGGAGCTGTCTCAAGCTCTGACTGTCTTGCCAGGACTGTCTTATCACATGCTCTGGCCTGCTCTGGGCACCCACTCTAGTACCCTTGATCTAGCAGTGCTTAGCCCTGGGGCAAAGATGCTGTTGCTGGGGGGAGAGGGAGAGCACATTTAAAGGGAATGAAACCAGCTTAAACTTGACCCTCAAGGCTTCTGCTCGAGCACCCTGGGACCCAAAACTACCCTCAATAGAATGGTGATGGCCATTGAACATAGGAAAAGTTCCAGCTCCCACCTGCCTTTGGGTAGAGCTCCTCCATTTCCAGCCCGATATCCCACCAGCATGCCCTAGGAAAATATGTGATCTGTGCTAATTATAGATCCAGCTCTCCCACCAAAGCCACTGGGCATATGCTGACTGATAGAGCCACTACAACCTAGGAACACACCTTCAAGAACTGATAGAATTACAGTTGAGCTATTTCAAATACTGAAAGATGACACTGTGAAAGTGCTGCACTCAATATGCCAGCAAATTTGGAAAACTCAGCAGTGGCCACAGGACTGGAAAAGGTCAGGTTTCATCCCAATCCCAAAGAAAGGCAATGCCAAAGAATGTTTAAACTACCTCACAATTGTGCTCATTTCAAGTTCTAACCAAGTAATGCTTAAGATCCTTCAAGCTAGGCTTCAATAATACATGAACTGAGAACTTCCAGACGTACAAGTTGGATTTAGAAAAGGCAGAGGAACCAAAGATCAAATTGCCAACATCCATTGGATCATAGAAAAAGCAAGGGAATTCCAGGAAAAATATCTACTTCTTCCTTGACTACACTAAAGCCTTTGACTCTGTAGATCACAATAAACTAAAATTCTGAAAGAGATGGGAATATCAAACCACCTTTCCTGCCACCTGAGAAACCTGTATGCAGGTCAAAAAGCAACAGTTAGAACCAGACATGGAACAATGGACTGGATCAAAATTGGGACAGGGGTAGGTCAAGGCTGTTTATTGTCACCCTGCTTATTTAACTTCTATGCAGAGTACATCATTAGAAGTGCTGGGCTGGATGAAACACAAACTATAATCAAGATTGCTAGAAGAAATATCAATAACCTTAGATATGCAGATGCTACCACCCTTATGGCAGAAAGCAAAGAGGAACTAAAGAGCCTCTTGATGAAAGTAAAAGAGGAGAGTGAAAAAAAACTGATTTAAAATTCAACATTCAAAAAACTAATATAATGGTATTCAGTCCAATCATTTCACAACAAATAGATGGGGAAACAATGGAAACAGTGACAGACTTTATTTTCCTGGGCTCTAAAATCATTGTGGACAGTGACTGCAGCCATGAAAATAAAAGACACTTGCTTCTTGGAAGAAAAGCTATGACCAACCTAGACAGCATATTAAAAAGCAGAGACATTACTCTGCTGAAAAATGTCCATCTAGTCAAAGCTGTGGTTTTCCCAGTAGTCAAGTATGATGTGAGAGTTGGACCATAAAGAAGGCTGAGTGCTAAAAAATTGATGCTTTTGAACTGTGGTGCTGGAGAACACTCTTGAGAGTTCTTTGGACTGCAAAGAGATCAAACCAGTCAATACTAAAAGAAATCAAGCCTGAATATTCATTGGAAGGACTGATGCTGAAGCTGAAGCTCCAGTCCTTTGACCACCTGATGCAAAGAGCTGACTCATTTGAAAAGACCCTGATGCTAAAAAGATTGGAGGCTGGAGGATAAGGGGACAACAGAGGATGAGATGGTTGGATGGTATCACCAACTCAACAGACATGAGTTTGAGCAAAGTCCTGGAGATAGTGAAGGACAGGGAAGCCTGGCATGCTGCACTCATTGGGTCACAGATAATCAGATATGACTGAGGAACTGAACAACAAGAAGTGTTTCACCTAATTTCAGAGTCTGAGAAACTTAAACCTGAATACAGAGAAATTACTTTAAAACAAAAGAACAAGGGAAAATCTCCTTAAAAAATGACTAAGGAAACAGAGGTAAATAATTTACCAGATAGAGTTTGTCACTAGTAATAAGAATACTAACTGAACTTGGGAAAAGAATAAATGAAGACAGTGAAAATCTTAACAAGAATTAGAAAATATAGAAAGGAATAAGTCACAACTGAAGAATGCAATGACTGAAAGGAAAACTAGATGGAATTAACAGCAAACTATGTGATATGCAGATGACACCACCCTTATGGCAGAAAGTGAAGAGGAACTCAAAAGCCTCTTGATTAAAGTGAAAGAGGAGAGTGAAAAAGTTGGCTTAAAGCTCAACATTCAGAAAACGAAGATCATGGCATCCGGTCCCATCACTTCATGGGAAATAGATGGAGAAACAGTGGAAACAGTGTCAGACTTTGTTTTTTTGGGCTCCAAAATCACTGCAGATGGTGACTGCAGCCATGAAATTAAAAGATGCTTATTCCTTGGAAGGAAAGTTATGACCAACCTAGATAGCGTATTAAAAAGCAGTGTATTGCTTTGTCAATAAAGGTCCGTCTAGTCAAAGCTATGGTTTTTCCTGTGGTCATGTATGGATGTGAGAGTTGGACTGTGAAGAAAGCTGAGCACCGAAGAATTGATGCTTTTGAAGTGTGGTGTTGGAGAAGACTCTTGAGAGTCCCTTGGACTGCAAGGAGATCCAACTGGCCCATTCTGAAAGAGATCAGCCCTGGGATTTCTTTGGAAGGAATGATGCTAAAGCTGAAACTCCAGTACTTTGGCCACCTCATGAGAAGAGTTGACTCATTGGAAAAGACTCTGATGCTGGGAGGGATTGGGGGCAGGAGGAGAAGGGGACGACAGAGGATGAGATGGCTGGATTGCATCACTGACTCGATGGAAGTGAGTCTCAGTGAACTCCGGCAACTGGTGATGGACATGGAGGCCTGGCGTGCTGCGATTCATGGGGTCGCTAAGAGTCGGACACGACTGAGTGACTGAACTAAACTGATGTGATACGAAAGATCTGGAAGACAGAATAATGGAAATAACCCAATCAGAACAGCAAAAGAAAAACAGATTTTAAGGGACTAGCTTAAGGGACCTCTGTGACAACATCAAGCATAGCAACATTTTTATTATAGAGAGTTCCAGAATAAGAAGAGAAAACAGGGCCAAAATATATTTGATGAAATTGTGGCTGAAAATTTCCAAACCTGAAGAAGGAAAGATATATCCAGATACAGGAATCACAGAGGATTCCAAACATGATGAACCCAAAGAAACCTAAGACATATTATAAAGAAAATAGCAGAAGTTAAAGAGAGAATTCCAAAGTCAGTAAGAGAAAAATAAAAAAAATCACATACAAGGGAACCTCCATAAGACTATTACCCGACATTTCTGCAGAAACTTTGCAGGCCAGATGGGAGTGACCTAATATATTTAAAGTGCTAAAAGGGAAAAACCTACAAACTAGGATACTCTATTCACTATGGTTATCAATCAGAATTGAGTTTATCAATACTAAACCAATCTTACAAAAATTTTTAAAGAATCTTTTCCAAGTGGAAAAGAGAAGGCTGCAACAAGTAGTAAGAATTGATAGAAAAGAAAAAATCCTACTAGTAAAGTCAAATATATAGTAAAGGTCTGTGGATCGAGCACTTGAATAAGCAACTATGAATATTTAAAAAAAAAGAAATTATAAAATTAACTATAACCACAAAAGACTATTAAGGGTTAAAACATGCAGAAGTGAAATATGACATCAAAACACAAAACTTGCAAAGGAGGTTTAAAGAGTAGATATCTTAGAATGTGTTTGAACTTAAATGACTATAAGTTTAAGACAGGTAGATATGTTTATAGGTCAACATATATGAACTCCATGGGAAGTACAAATCAAAACCCACAATTGTACACACAGGAAAACTAGAGAGAAAGGAACACAAGCATGCAAATACAGAAAATCATCAAACCACAAGGGAAGAAACTAAAAGAACAGAGAACTACAGAAACAACCAGAAAACAAGTAACAGAATGGCATTAAGTACATTTCTATCAATAATCATTTCAAATGTCAATATGCTAAATGTTCTAATCAAAAGACATAGAATGCAAAAAAAAGGCATAGAGTGGTTGATTAAGTAGAAAAAGAGGCCCATGTATTTGATACTTTCAAAAGACTCACTTTAGAGCTAAAGACACACACATACTGAAAGTGAGAAGATGGCAAAGATATTTCATGCAAATGGAAACTAAAAGGGACTAGGGTTACAGGATTCAGAGATACAAGCTGCTATATATAAAATAAATAAGCTACAAGGATATATTGTATGGCATTGATATACAATTTCATAGCTGCTATTTTATAACTTTTAAAGTGATATAATCAAAAATATGAATCACTGTTGTACACCTGAAACTAATATGGTAAATCAACTACAATTCAATTAAAGATAAATAATACGTAAAATCTAAGAAATAACCAAATACGAACATTTAAAATGGTTTGGGTGGGAGCCAAATTCTAATAAGATAGTTGGGAATGTCCTTTTAGAGAAGATCCTATCTGACCTAGGATATGAATAATAAGAAGGAGTACTTTGCTGAGGAGATTCTATCAGGCAGAAAAAATAACCAGTACAAAGCCTTTACATGAGAGGAGTTTGGTGTGTTTTAAGTGTAGAAAAGACAATGGTTCCAGCTCTGAATTGTGGAGGAGTCATATGAAGCAGGGTTTTACAGATCATAGTAAGGAGTTTAAATTCTTTCTAAGTGTCATAAGAAATCACTGGACAGTTTTAAGGCAGAGAGTGATAGTATATATATATTTAATTTTCTGCCTTCTGGGTAAACAAGGAACATAATAGAATAAGAGTGAAAGCTGTGTAGCCAATTAGGAGGCCTTTTTTAATATTCAAGGAAGAGCTGATGGTGACCAGAGATGAAAAGAGATAGAAGCAGAAAATTTTCTGCAGGCAGAGTTGACAGTTTTCAGCTAATTTGTATGTTGGCAATGAATGAAACAGAAGATTGAATAGATTTTGGCTTGAAACATTGGGAGTTTGGTTGTGCCATTTAGTAAATTTGGGAAATAGAGAAAGGCAAATTTGAAGGCTACATAGTAAATGTTCTGTCTTGATTATATTGCATTTGGGAAACCCTTTAAACATTGAGGAGGACATAGGAAGCTGGACACATATCTGTACAAGTTGAAAGATTACCTTGAGACACAATCATATGTATTTAAAGCCATAGGCCCAGATGTAAGGTTTGAGGAGATTTATACATAGAGGAGAGAAGAGCGCTCAGGATCAAGTCCTAAGTCATCCCAACATTGGGAAACTTGGCAGAAGTCATGGAGCTAGCAAAGAATGATTAATGAGAAGGAGCAACGTGAGAGACAAGAGGAAAGATTAGAAGAGATTATGAATTTAAGAAAAGATATTCAAGAAAGAATTAGAAGGTTAATTCTGTGAAATGTGAAGATGTTAAACTTGAAAAGAATAAAAAAGTGACATTAAATTTGGCTAACTGGAGGTGACTGATGACCTTGAGAATAGCAGTTTCTAAAGAGTGGTGGAAAAGAGACAACCAACTGAAGGTTGATGAGAAGAGAATAAGAGATCATTATATTACCTTACCTCCCCGGGCCACAAGGTACATTAAATGAAACCATGGATGCAGACCATAGGGCCAGGCACGTAATACAGACATCAAAATTAGCTATTTTTATTCCCACATCACTATCAGTATTATAATTCCTGATGTTGTGCAGCTTGCAGAACTGAAGTTGTATGTGGTTACCATCAGTAGCATATTATTACTTTCACAGCTCCAAGCCAGCCTCCGCGGATCATCAGTTCCGTAAGGTCTGGTTCACGCTACATAATCACCTGGGATCATGTGGTTGCACTGTCAAATGAATCTACAGTGACGGGATATAAGGTATACAAAAGATTACTAGATTATTTCCTACACAAGCTTCATTCTTACAAAGAGTGATTGGTATTTGTTTTTTCATTGTTGTTTTGTCAAAACCCATCCAGCTCTTATTCTAGTTGTGTAGTGGAATCAGACGACATAGTACTATGATAAATTTTGAAATGAGAAAAGATCTTCAGTGAATTCCAGGAAAATACAATGTCAAGTGAATAAGATAGAATAACTACTTTAATGAATAGAACTGTTAGAATAATTAGTGTTTAAGGAAGAGAGAAAGAATTGATTTTTGCTTGGCAGTGAGTAAGATAGTGTTGCCAAGCACATAGTGAATTCTTTGATGTATTGAGGCACCCTCTGTAACTGAACAAAAATGGAAAAAAAAGATTTTTTATATAAATTCTTTATATCACTATCACATTTTTCAATGGATACCAAATTTTAGGAATAGTGCGAAAAATTCTAATTGTGAGGCAATTTTTTAGACTATTTCAATATTTTGAAAGAGCCCTCATTTTATACCTTTTTTCATTAAAAAATACATTTTTAATTTCTATTTTAGATAGTTTCAAAAAATGAAATTCAGATGCTTAAGATGTGTCCTCTTGGATTAGCCTAAAATAAATAAAATCTATGTGATTTAAAAATAATATGGATTTTTCAGCTAGTTTACACATAGCTTCCTAATTTTTTTTAATTATTATAAGCATTTTTAGTCAAATTTAGTATTAGAGGATTGGTTCACTATTACCCATGTATTAAATAGTCCTATTCTGAAACTTTTAAAGGTACTCTATAGACCTGATGGCCAGCATGATGGCAAGCTGTATTCAACTCATAAACACTCCATAGAAGTCCCAATCCCCAGGGATGGAGAATATGTTGTAGAGGTTCGTGCACACAGTGATGGAGGAGATGGAGTGGTGTCTCAAGTCAAAATTTCAGGTAAGCCAATCATTTAAGACACATTTTAATTAAGTACTCATAAGTTTCTAGGCCTATATGGGTTCCCAAATATAAATGTGGAACTTATATTCCCACTAATATCAGTATTATTTGTAAGTAGATTTGAAATGTTAAAGATGCCCTTCAACAAAGGGCAAAGCTGTTATTTGTTCCCTTATGTGTCACAAAAGTACATTGGCAACATATCAGATACTTATTGATTATTATCTGAACATCAAAATACAATGGTATTTATTGAAATAATAAAAAATAATATCCAAACTTATACTAATAATATTATCCAAAGACAATAATATCCAAATTTCTCTAATATCAAAAGAAAATTCATTGGACTACTATTAATATTTTCCTAAACACTTTTTCCTTACCTTACACATATTAGCATAATAATAAGATAAGAAAGAGGAGTAGATGACAATTCCTTCCTTTACCAATATATCTATTCGTCTCAGTATAGCTATTCCTTTTCTGAAAACTATTTTCACAGCATTGGTTAATTTGAAATAGATATGTAAGGCAGTGAATTTTTGCTCTATTTGGATTTGTAAAACTCTACTAATTTTTACAATTTTGTTGCTTTTCTCTCACTCTGTACACATGGTTTAGTACTGGATTAAAATCAATGTTATTTTGAGAATTTTATGAGACTATGAAATTCTAGAAGATGCTAAATCAAAGATGAAGTAATTGATTTAGAAGAAAATTTGATGATATATAGTTAAATAGATGAATATGGCTATATATTAACCTAATAAAAAGTCCTTTAAAACAATGCCAGCGTTTTTTGTCCAAACATAACTATACAAAGAAACTGTTGAATTAACATGAAATGTCAGATGTTAGGTAAATAGTATAATTCGAGACTTTAAAAAAAATGTTTGGATTAAAAAAAAAAGCTTGGATTTATTTGCAAATTATTTAAACTATTTGCAATGAGAAAAGTATATGAATACAAATGGAAATTTTACATTTTCATATGAATTTAAATTATTTACATTAAAAACAATTTTAGTTTAGACATTGTTATTATGTCTTTTACAAAATTTAGAAATTGCAAAAAATGAAAGGAAAATAAAATAGTCATATTCCACTCTAAGTGCTTAACTCATGTTCAGTGGAATTCGCTTTAAGTTACCCTATAGACATTTGTAATTTCATGTGTAGGCTTTTATTGAATATATCCTGTCATATCCAAATTTTATCAATTATGTTTCATGAACATTGAAAATTTCATGAATTTTATTTAAAATCTCTGTAACTCAAACGGTAAAGAATCTGCCTTCAATGCGGTAGACCTGGGTTCGATCCCTGGGTATGGAAGGTCTTCTAGAGAAGGGAATGGCAATCCAGTCCACTATTCTTGCCTGGAGAATCCCATGGACAGAAGAGCCTTGTGGGCTATAGTCCGTGGTGTCACAGAGAGTCAAACACGACTGAGCGACTAACACTGAGACTACTATTCTCTCAAACAAATGTGCAAAGTTATCTACTCATTTCAGTTTTTTCTATCATAAATAATACTATTTTCACTGCATTTTTATAAATCTTTCTGCAGGTTAAATTTAAATAATCTTCCTGAAGGTTAAATTCAAACAATGAGTTAAAGAGTTTTACTTCTATATTTCAAATTTTCTTTTAAAATATGTATCAACTTATGTTCCTATTATTGTGTATGAGTGCATTTTCTACTGCACCACTCCAACACTAGTCTCTATCTTTTAAGTCATCACTATTTTGATAGGAGAACATGGCATCTTTGTATTTTTGAAACTTTTTCTAAATTTTGAACTTGGATAGCACACAGATTCAATAGTTTTACACTTAGAAGGGCTGTTTCACAAAAGGAAATTATTTTGAATGTGATAAAATGCAAAAAATCCTGAGTAAGTTGCTTTTGAAAACTGACCTTCCCTCTCTAGAAGCCAGACAGTGGCATACTGTTGTTCTCTTCATTTTTACCCTTGATGTGTTCCTGCTGCTGCTAAGTCACTTCAGTCGTGTCTGACTCTGTGCGACCCCATAGATGGCAGCACCAGGCTCCCCCATCCCTGGGATTCTCTAGGCAAGAACACTGGAGTGGGTTGCCATTTCCTTCTCCAATGCATGAAAGTGAAAAGTGAAAGTGAAGTTGCTCAGTCGTGTCCAACCCTCAGTGACCCCATGGACTGCAGCCTTCCAGGCTCGTCCATCCATTGGATTTTCCAGGCAGGAATACTGGAGTGGGGTGCCATTGCCTTCTCTGTGATATGTTCCTAATGCGAAGCAAAAGGTAGTTCCTGGGATTTAAACTACAGAAGTTTGTAGCAGTGACAAAGGCTGTAGCAGTGGCAGTAGGATCAGTAGAGTTGTAACTAGTGATGTTCTGGTAAATGTTAAACAATTGACTCTCTGAAGGTGGGAGGAAGCCCTGGTATATAGTGTTTGCCAATTTTTATGATGTAAATATTTTCATCATGTCTGATTTCAAGCTTGCTACATGATGTCCCTAAATGTGGAGTTGGAAGGAGGTGCTCAGGAGCACAAGTTTCCCTAGTGCTCAATGGTAAAGAATCTCCCTACCATATAGGAGATGTGGGTTCAGTCTCTGGGTGGAAAAGATCCCCTGGGAAAGGAAATGGCAACCCACTCCAGTCTTCTTGCCTGGGAAATCCCATGGACAGAGGAGCCTGGTGGGCTACAGTCAGTGGGGTCACAAAGAGTAGGACACTTGGCAACTAAACAAGTTCAGGAGCACACTGTGATAGGGTTGTCACCATCCAGACGCAATAGGCATAACCTCATGAGCATTGATGAAGATGAACTGCAGTAAAGTGATGAAAGTGAAAGTGTAACCCACATTGCTGGCAGATTCTTTACCAACTGAGCCACCAGGGAAGCCCGAGACCACTGGAGTGGGTAGCCTATCCCTTCTCCAGGGGATCTTCCCCACCCAAGAATTGAACCGAGGTCTCCTGCATTGCAGGCAGATTCTTTACCATCTGAGCTACCAGGGAAGCCCAGGGAAGGGATTCCCTCCTACCTCAGTTGGTATAGAATCTGCCTGCAATGCCTGAGACCTGGGTTCAATTCCTGGTTTGGGAAGATCCCCTGGCGAAAGAAGTAGCAACCCACTCCAGTATTCTTGCCTGGGCAATCCATCCGACAGAAGAGCCTGGTAGGCTACAGACCATGGGGTCGCAAGAGTCAAACATGACTTAGTGAGTAATACCAACCAAAGTGATGAAGCTGAGTATTTACTATCTTTTATCTAATTTTTTTCAATTAACTGATAAATTTACATAGTTTCAATTTTAATAACAGCATTTTAAACAACCCACTCACGAATTTCCTTAAAATGTAACAGTCACCTTTTGGCAGGTAGCATGGACCAGCTGCAGCACCCCAAGTTTATAGTCTGATTTCAGGGTGTAAATAGCCCATATACAGAAGACACAGTATGATTTTTTAGAAACTTGAAATATACTCAGAATAGTTTCCTTTTATTGCTAAATAATGGAAAATGTTTTATTAATGCAGAATTTCTGTTATTTATCTCTTAATTTGGTCAGAACTGTACAAAAAAACCCTCCAAAACCTGTAGAATTAATATTAAGAAATATCAGATATTTTATGAACACACCATTCTAGAATTTTCTCATTTATTATTTTCAAATTATTTGTAATGGGAAAAGCATTTGAATACACATGAAAATGTTAGACTTTTCATTAAGTTTAAAAGACTCCCAGTACTTTCCTCTGTCTCAATTTTTGTGCCTAAAATATGTAGCTATGAATATAATACATGTCTACATTTTCATGTCTATATACATCATGCTGTTCATTCATTTTTCTCATTCAAAAAATATACATGAAATGCCTAAAATACTTCAGGCATAATTTACATACTTAAAATGTTCTGCCATTTACATATTTCCACATGCTTTGGAGTCTACATCACAATCATCCCCCTCTGGCTCTACTATAATTCTAAAATTTCTCTTGGCTTCCAATTTTGGCTTCCTATATATAGTATATAGGCTGTATAACAGCCAGACTGATCCTTCCAAACATAAGTCAAATCATATAGCTTTCCTCTTAGAAAAACATCCCATAGAATAAAATCAAAACCCCTCACCACTCGCCTGTATAATTTGGTCCTCCCAAACACTCTTCCTTCAGTTGATTTCATCTGTGCTCCTTTAACCCTTTTTGCTTCTTGAACACACCAGCATTATCCACCCTTTAAACATTATTCAACCTCTAAGCCTCTGTTCTTGCCACTGTCTGGAATTCTGTGGATTTTGGCACTGCTGGTTATTTCTGTCATTTTTGTTTCTGCTCAGATGTCACCTTCTGAAGGAAGAATTATTATATGTCCATCAATGTAACATAGCCCCCTATTCTAGTGCTTTTCATATCACATCATTTTTTCAATTTATTCATATTTATAGCTATTAGAATTATTTATTAATTTATACTGTTCACTGTCTATATCCTTACTTGTATCTAAGCTTTGTGGGATCAAGTTCTTGCCTGCCTTGTTCAATCCTTGAATCCTTAGAACTCAAGGGACATATCTGGCACGTAACAGGGTATTAACAAATAATTGTTTAATTAATTAATGGTTTCTGTATAGAGGAAGATTTAGTTATACGAATAATTGGGGCAACTTAAACTGTAATTTAGATGTCTAGAATGTTGATATGCTATCCAATTGGGCACATGATTTATGCCATGCTAATCTACAAATTTGATTCTTACAAAGATTAAGACTTCATATCAGAGATATTCTAGAAAATTGATTAGACATGGTAATCTGTAACTCTATTTATCTCTGACCTGAACACTGTCATCTGCTGTCTTAATAAATTATTCCCTTTCAGATTGCTTATAGTTCACATAGAGGCAAGCATAACACTGCAAATGTTTCATCACAAACATACTATGTCTGATACATTCTATATTGTCTTTTAAGAATCCTTTGTTTTTATAGATCACTGTGAATGAAATTAAGAATCAGGTGAAATTTAACTATACATTTTAATACAAAGTAATTTATCTTAATGGCAACCCACTCCAGTATTCTTGCCTGGAAAATCCCATGGATGGAGGATCCTGGTAGGCTACAGTCCATGTGGTCACAAAGAGTTGGACATGACTGAGTGACACCACTTCACTTCACTTCTTCATGAAATACACACTTATAAAACTTCAGAATATAAATTGACAAAACACATCCACAGAGAAGCAGTATTTCCTTACTGATGTGTCAATGTGCATATTTTGAGCTTTTATTTTTCTTTTAGTTTTAAACACACTAAAGCCATCTTACTCAAATGAAGAGTTTCAAGGACATTTTAGCGTTTGGACTACTTAAAATCAAAAAAGGTAGTCATTTGAACCCTTTAAAGTGTTAGTAATATGACCAGATATTTGCACTTGAAAAATTACTTTGTTGTTTGTGGAAAATATATACAGTAGGAGAGTCAGATAGAAGGAGATGAATTACAAGGTTATTATCATAGAATGATTAATATGATGATGGTCTGGATTGGAAAGAAGGCAGTGGTAAAGCCTAGGATAGGTTCTAAAAGAACGAGACATCTTTTCTGCTTGATTTAAAGTTACTATAGATTTATTTTGTTGACTTTATGTCTTCTAATAAATCTGCAATTTATCCTGATGTTACCATAGATGATATTATCTAAACATTTAACCTACTATTTTTGGTAACTCCAAGCTATTTAGTTAAACTACATAACCAAAGCCACTGACTTCAACACTGATGAAAAACACATTTTGTTTTTTCAGTTTGTTCTCTTCCCAGTAGCAGAAGTTAAAGGGCTAGGAAACCGTTCTCTAGTGAAACCTTTAGATGTCTGACTACCGTTACTCACATGCTCCCTTCTCCACTGTCTATGTTTAATTCCTACTTTATGAAATTAAAGTTCTTCATTAACATCAGCAATTTTGCAAATACCTGAGTAAGCATTTTCAAAACAAAAAATAGTCTGAGCGTCTAATTTTATACAATAGCCTCTATATACATGGTGGTCTAAGGCTTACTTTAACCTGTCTTATTTAATGACAGGATGCCATATTCTTAAGTGATCTCCATATCTGTAACCTTGTAAATGTTCTGTATCATTTGAAAAATAAATTTCAATAAATAAATTACCTACTAGCCTAAAATTTTGACATGGTATATTATGTCACAGTAAAGTTAAGTTGAACGTCATTTTTATAAGTTAATCATCATAACTTTAAAGTTTTATATTTGTGACTATGAGACAATCAAATATTGTCATTCAAGAAATGGTATCACTCAAACCATTTTGAAATAATCAAATATTTTGTTTTCCTTTGCTATATTTTGTGAGGGATGCAAGAGAGTGAATCCAACCTGTATATTTCTAGGCTGACAAATATCTTACATTTAAAATTACCTCTAAAATATAAATTCCTTTTATTACCATTCAGTCATGACTACCCACATAAAATGTTTTCTGACTCTATTGCGGTGCTTGACTCTTCTAGTTTTGTAACAAGACTAAAATAAATGTGAAGGTATCTGAGCAAACTAATACTTTTTCACATCTTTATATTTGATTTAGAGACTGACTCAGTGCCCTGTTCATTGTCAATGTATGAATGATCCATGTTTGTTTCAGCAGTTGATGGACAGGGTTAGGGACTCCCAGTAAAGAAGTTCTCAGAGGTTTACTTACCCTTCAGAAGCTTTGGGCAGTAATTCTAGGAGCAGATTTTGTCACTTTGTCAGACCATGCATAGCATCTCTCCATCTAAACTAATCTGGGTTCTCCTGAATCTTCCCCAAGGTTTTTTATTTATTTATTTTTTAGTTACTAGTAAGTTCATGCAACACCCAAGATATTTTGTTCATTAACTTAGTTGCAGATATAATTTGATTACAAAAATCCACACTGGAATACATTATAAAAATAGAAGAGAAAATAAGAAATCATCCCCCAATATTTCTGTCCAATGCAGTCACTCAGTCATGTCCAGCTGTTTGCAATCCCATGGACTGCAACACGCCAGGCTTCCCTGTCCATCACCAACACCCGGAGCTTAATCAAACTCATACTCATTGAGTCGATAATGCCACCCAACTATCTTATCCTCTGTCATCCCCTTCTCCTCCCGCCTTCAATCTTTCCCAGCATCAGGGTCTTTTCCAATGAGTCAGTTCTTCACATCAGGTGGCCAAAGTATTGGAGTTTCAGCTTCAGCATCAGTCCTTCTAATGAATATTCAGGACTAATCTCCTTTAGGATTAACTGGTTGGATCTCCTTGCAGTTCAAGGGACTCTCAAGAGTCTTCTCCAACACCACAGTTCAAAAGCATCAATTCTTGGGCACTCAGCTTACTTTATGGTTCAACTCTCACATCCATACATGCCTACTGGAAAAAAAATAGCTTTGACTAGATGGACCCTTGTTAGCAAAGTAATGTCTTTGCTTTTTAATATGCTGTCTACGTTGGTCACAGCTTTTCTTCCAAGGAGCAAGCATCTTTTAGTTTCATGGCAGCAGGTACCATCTGCAGGGATTTTGGAGCCCCCCAAAATAAAGTCTGTCACTGTTTCCCTTGTTTCCCCATCTACTTGCCATGAACTGATGGGACCAGATGCCATGATTTTAGTTTTCTGAATATTGAGTTTTAAGCTAACTTTTTAACTCTTCTCTTTTACTTTCATCAAGAGGCTCTTTAGTTCTTTGCTTTCTGCCATAAGGGTTGTGTCATCTGTATATCTATGGTTATTGATATTTCTCCTAACAATCTTGACTCCAGCTTGTACTTCATCCAGTCCAGCATTTCTCATGATGTACTCTGCATATAAATTAAATAAGCAGGGTTACAATATACAGCCTTGACATACTCGTTTCCCAATTTGGAACCAGTATGTTGTTCCATGTCCAGTTCTTACTGTTGCTTTTTGACCTGAATACAGATTTCTCAGGAGGCAGGTTTGGTATTCCCATCTCTTTAAGAATTTTCCACAGTTTTTTGTGATCCACATAATCAAAGGCTTTGGCATAGTTAATAAAGCAGAAATAGATGTATTTTTGGAACTCTCTTTTTTTCTCAATGATCCAGCGGATGTTGGCAACTTGATCTCTGGTTCCTCTGGCTTTTCTAAATCCATCTTGAACATCTGGAAGTTCATAGTTCACATACTGTTGAAGTCTGGCTCAGAAAATTTTGAGCATTACTTTGCTAACATGTGAAATGAGTGTAATTGTGCGGTAGTTTGTGCATTCTTTGGCATTGCCTTTCTTTGGGATTTGAATGAAAATGGACCTTTTCCTGTCCTGTGGTCACTGCTGAGTTTTCCAAATTTGCTGACATATTGAGGGCAGTACTTTCAGAGCATCATCTTTTAGGATTTGAAATAGCTCAACTGGAATTCCATCACCTCCACTAGCTTTGTTTGCAATGATACTTCCTAAGGCCCACTTGACTTTGCATTCCAAGATGTCTGGCTATAGGTGAATGATCACGCCATTGTGCTTATCTGGGTCATGAAGATCATTTTGGTATAGTTCTTCTGTGTATTCTTGCCACCTCTTCTTAATATCTTCTGCTTCTGTTAGGTCCATACCATTTCCGTCCTTTATTATGTCCATCTTTGCATGAAATATTCCCTTGGTATCTCTAATTTTCTTGAAGATATCCCTAGTTTTTCCCATTCTATTATTTTCCTCTATTTCTTTGTATTGATCACTGAGGAAGGCTCTCTTATCTCTCCTTGCTATTCTTTGGAACTCTGCATCCAAATGAGTATATCTTTCCTTCTCTTCTTTGCCTTTTGCTTCTCTTCTTTTCACAGTTATTTGTAAGGCCTCCTCAGACAACCATTTTGCCTCCAGTGAAAATAATTTTTCCCTCTGATAAAATTTACTCTCAAAACATTCCATATTTGTATAACACATTTGCTCTGCAGAACACTGATTCATTCAATGGACATCTACTGAACACCTGCAATATGTCAGGCTATTGCTAGGTTACTGGTTACAACAATTGGCAAGCCCTTCTGAAGCTTGCATGCAGCAACATGGATAGACCCGTAGATTATCATACTAAGTAAAGTAAGTCAGACAAAAAAAGACAAATGTCTTATGACATTATTATATGTGGATTCTAAAATATGACACAAGTGAACTTATTTACAAAGCATAAAAAGAGCTGCAGACATAGAAGAAAAACTTGTGGTTACCAAAGGGGAGAGGGAATAAGGAAGGAATAAATTAGAAGCTTGGGATTAACAGATACATACTACTTATATGTAACACAGATAAACAAGGACTTACTGTATAGCACTGGAAACTATATTCAATATCTTACAATAAACTATAATGGAAAAGAATATAAAACATGTATGTTTGTACATATATATACACATAACTGAATCACTTTATTGTATACCAGAAATTACCACAACATTGTAAATCAATTTATAAAAATAAGAACGCTAATAGATACCAGGAAAATAAAGCGCTAATCCAAATAATAACATTTATCTAGATATAGATTTATTAAGGCCTATAAGAAAAAATAACAAGCTAATATAGAGAATAAAAGAGGTAAGACTGATTTAAATAAGATGAGCAGGTTAAGCCTCCTTTAAATAGGAGATGTTTAGGCTGAGGCCTAAAAAGGAACTAGACAGACCACACAAATGAGGCTAAGAGTCACAGGGACAAGGAAGGAGCATGACATGTTCAAGAAGCTGAAAAACCAGTGTGACTATTACATAAAGGGGATGAACTGGAGAGATTAGGAGGGGCAAAGCCATAAATGGCCATGATTCCATCTCAGACTCTTACTCTTCTCCTCTCATTCTATTTCTCTCCCTTTTCCTATCCTTAAAGGTTTTTGTCAGATGTTTGTACTTTATTCTGTGTTCAGTGGGAAAATATTGATGAGCTTTTACAAGATGAGTGATGCAATCTGATTTAAGATCATCTTTGCTATAGTGCTGAAAACAGTTAAAGTGGAACAAAAGGGGAATTGGTGTGATTGGTAAGAAAATAGCAAGTTTGAAATCCAATCATTACAAGCAGATTCTCCTTCAGAAAGAATTGATATATAGGATAGTTTAATTTTTTTTGTTGCTCTGAGATGTAAAGCAAATTGCAAGACATTTTCTAGCATAAATGACTAAAGAAGACATTGTATACAATTCAGAGGATGAAATGTACATTTTAAATGTTTTTAATAAAAATTTTCAGGTGGAATATTAGAGATATTAATAAAAATATAAAGAATTCATAAGCTGGCTGGAAGAAAATGTCTATCTCATCTTGTTCAGCTCCTTCCCAAAGTTTGGAATTCCCTGCAGGACATTGATGGTTTATGCTCTCTCAGCATCGGCTGAAACACTGTTAGTGATGGGGAGGAAATGAACCCATTTTACAAGCAGTCTTGTAAATATCAAAAGCTTTAATCAACAGATTATAAATCTCGATCAGTTCTATAATGATTAAATTAGTTTCCAATAAAATCAAACTAATAGGATCAAACTATATACTGCTACATAATTGTTTCTTTTCTCTTCTGAAAGTGAAAGATGGTGCAGATTTAGGGGAAAAAAATAATAACATCTCTGGATATTTTAATCAAGTATTTAATTAGAGTCTTAAAAAAGGAAACAAAACCTTGTATAAGAACTATGATAATGAATATCTGCTGGCTTTAAGAAAAGTAGCTAAAAGGAGCCCAATTGGTGGTCCAGTTCAATTCAGTTCACTCAGTCAGTCATATCCGACTCTTTGTGACCCCATGGACTGCAGCATGCCATGCTTCGCCGCCCAGCACTAGCATCCAGAGCTTGCTCAAACTCATGTCCATCGAGTGCCATCCAAACATCTCATCCTCTGTTGTCCCCTTCTCCTCCTGCCCTCAATCTTTCCCAGCATGAGGGTCTTTTCCAATGAGTCAGTTCTTTGCATCAGGTGACCAAAGTATTGGAGTTTCCACTTCAGCATCAGTCCTTCCAATGAATATTCAAGACTTATCTCCTTTAGGATTGATTAGTTGGATCTCCTTGCAGTCCAAGGGACTCTCAAGAGTCTTCTCCAACACCATAGTCCAAAAGCATCAATTCTTTGCATTCAGCTTTCTTTATGGTCCAACTCTCACATCCATACATGAAAACTGGAAAAACCATAGCTTTGACTAGATGGACCTTTGTTGACAAAGTAATGTCTCTGCTTTTTAATATGCTGTCCAGGTTCTTCACAGCTTTTCTTCCAAAGAGCAAAAGTCTTTTAATTTTATGGCTGCAGTTACCACCTGCAATGATTTTGGAGCCGAAGAAAATAAAATCTGTCACTGTTTTCATTGTTTCCCTTCTATTTGCCATGAACTGAAGGGACTGGATGCCATGATCTTAATTTTCTGAACGTTGAGTTTTAAGCCAAAATTTTCACTCTTTCACATTCATCAAGAGGCTCTTTAGTTTCTCTTCACTTTCTTCCATAAGAGTGGTGTCATCTGCATATTTGAGGTTATTGATATTTCTCCTGGCAGTCTTGAGTCCAGCTTGTACTTCGTCCAGTCTGGCATTTCACATGATGTACTCTGCATATAAGTTAAATAAGCAGGGTAACAAAATACAGCCTTAATGTTCTCCTTTCCCAATTTGAAACTAGTCCATTGTTCCATATCTGGTTTTAACTGTTGCTTCTTGACCTGCATACAGGCTTCTCAGGAAGCGGGTAAAGTGGTTTGGTATTCCCATCTCTTTAAGAATTTCCCACAATTTGTTGTGATCCACACAGTCAAAGGCTTAAGCATAGTCAATAAAGCAGAAGTAGATGTTTTTCTGGAACTCTCTTGCTTATTCAATGACCCAATGGATGTTGGCATTTTGATCTCTGGCTCCTCTGCCTTTTCTAAATCCATCTTGAACATCTGCAAGTTCTTGATTCATGTACTGTTGAAGCTTAGCTAGGACAATTTTGAGCAATATTTTGCTAGCATGTGAGATGAGTGTAATTGTGTGGTAGTTTGAGCATTCTTTGGCATTGTTTTTCTTTGGGATTGGAATGAAAACTGACCTTTTTGAATCCTATGGCCACTGCTGAGTTTTCCAAATTTGCTAACATATTGAGTGCAGCACTTTCACAGCATCATCTTTTTTGATTTGAAATAGCTCATCTGGAATTCCATCACCTCCACTAGCTTTGTTCATAGTAATACTTCCCAAAGGCCACTTGACATCACACTCCAGAATGTCTGGCTCTAGTTGAGTGACCATACCATCATGGTTATCCTAGTCCTTATGTTAAATGTGGTTTTTTGGAAATGTTAAATTAAATTTAAAAAAAGAAAATAAATATGTTTTAATTTTAAAATGCTTTCATGGTATAGAAATTCATATTATTGAAACCATTAAAGTTATAGGATAAGAAAACTTGCAGATATTGAAGCTATATCTGAAAATATCTAAAAGGGAGATTTACTCAAGATATGGAAAATAATGATTAACATCACTTGATCACTAAGATTCAGAAATAACAATGTGGCTACCATATTTAGTCACTCCCATATTTCCTTTTCCAGTATTATGATAATACTGAATGATACGGAAATAATTGTATGCAGACCCTTTTATATATATATATTTTTTAATTTCCATGTGTTTCTTAGAAAAGATTCCCAGAAGTGGAAATACAGGATTAAAGGGAAGGATCTTTCAAAGACTTGGTGGCCCCTACTTGACAATTGTCAAATTGCTACCCAAGTAGTAATGCCCACATTTCATTAAAGAAGCTTCATTTCTTCATTAAAGAGGCTTTTTTTTTGGTTTATCTCACTAACATTTTGCTATTCAAAAATTTTATAAATTAAGCAAAGTTATTATCTCATAATTTTTAATATTTGCTACCTAGATGATTAATATGTTTAATAGTTACTTATCTTACCAATTCTTCTTAATTCTGATTAGATTATGTTTTGTTTACTATTAATTTTCTTTAAATTTTTATAACCAGTTTATCAAGATTTTAAACATTTTCATGCCATATTTTTACCAAATATTTTTCAAGTTCAATCACTCAGTCGTGTCCAACTCTTTGCGACCCCATGGACTGCAGCACGCCAGGCTTCCTTGTCCAACACCAACATCCAGAGCTTGCTCAAACTCATGTCCATCAAGTTGGTGATGCCATCCAACCATCTCATCCTCTGTCGTCCCCTTCTTCTCATGCCTTCAATCTTTCCTAGCATTAGGGTCTTTTCCAGTAAGTCAGTTCTTCTTCACATCAGGTGACCAAAGTATTAGAGTTTCAGCTTCAGCATCAGTCCTTCCAATGAATATTCAGGACTGATTTCCTTAGGATGGACTGGTTGGATCTCCTTGCAGTCCAAGGGACTCTCAAGGGTCTTCTCCAACACCACAGTTCAAAAGCATCAATTATTTGGTGCTCAGCTTTCTTTAAAGTCAGTGAGACTTTCTTTAAAGTCTCACATCCATACATGACTACTGGAAAAAACTTTGACTAGACAGACCTTTGTATTTAAATATTATTGACACCAGATTGGTGTTTTAGTTTTAAATAAAATCATTAATTTCTATTATAAAAATTCTCAAATATTTAGTGCACATGAACAAGAAATAATAGAATAATATATGTAAGTCTATTTATGTGAAATTCAGAAAGAATATAATAAAGCAATTTTTAAAAAGGTATATATGTAAAACTTCCCCCAAAAGAGATGGATTAGCACAAAATTCAGCATAGCGCTCCAAAGGGCAATCAAGAAGAGGTTTATAGAATGGTGACAATGCTATTTATTTGCCTGCTGATAGGCATACAGACATTTTTTGCTTTTTCTAAACAGCATTTTAAAAAAATATTAATTTACATAATTTATTTCAAAGTTGTAAAAGTAAAAAGAGTATTGGCACAGCTGAAGATTATTGAATTTGGTATTTTACAGGTCTGTATTAGTTAGTTAGGGCTGCCATAACAAAGTACCACAGACTGAGTGACCTAAACAACATAAACGTATTTTCTTTCAACTCTGGATACTAGACGTCTGAGGTAAAAGTGTTGACAGGTATGACTTCTTTGGAGGCCTCTCTCTTTGGCTTGTAGATGGCCATCTTCTTCCCCATCTTCATGAGTCTTCCCTCTGTATATATCCGTGTCCTAAATTCCCTTTCTTATAATAATACCAATTATATTAGACAAGACCTCACTCTCATAACATAACCCTATTTTAACTCAATTACCTCTTTAAGAACTCCATCTCCAAATATAGTCATATTCTTAGGTACTAGGGATTAAGGCTTCAGTATATGAATTTTTAGTGGTAAAATCCAGTCCATAAAAAAATCACTGGAATTTCAAAAGGAAAGCCTCCATAAGATAGCATGGGTGAAACTGTTATTTCTCTAAGCAATCTACACAGTACTTATATCCTAAAGAAAGGTGGCAAAAGCAGAAGCAGGTGGGTAAGATGGAAGAGGGCTAGGGCCTATGTTTATTTATTTATTTATTTTTTTTTTCCAATCCCGAACTCCCAATCTACAACCTCCATTCTCCCCTGGTAACTATAAGTTTTCTCAATCTGTGAGTCTGTTTCTGTTTTGTAGATAATTTTATTGATATTTTTCTTAAGATTCTGCATATAAATGATATCATCTGATATTTGTCTTTCTCTGTCTGACTGGCTTCACTTAGTGCAGTAATCTCTAGGTCTAGCCATGTTGCTGCAAATAGGCCTTATTCCATTCATTTTAATGTCCGAGTAATATTCCACTGTGTGTATGTACCACATACACTTTAGCCATCCATCTGCTGCTGGACATTTAGATTGCTTCCGTGTCTTGGCTAGTGTAAACAGTGCTGCAGTGAACATAGTGGTACATGGATCCTTCTGAACCATGTTTTTCAATGGGCATGGCAGGAAAAGCCTGCTCTGATAGGATAACAGTGGAAAAAATAATCAAAAGAAGTAAGGAAATGGCCCATGCAATTAATGGTCCATGCAGGAAAAGTATTTCTACAGTAACAATAAAAAGCCTCAAGCAAGAAGGTATACTTGATAGCTCAAGGGCAAGCAAGATCAACATGCCTGGGGCTGAGCACGCTAGGGGGAGAGTGGACACAGCAAGTCTGAAGAGTTAGATAGGACCTGAGTCATAACTAGATTTATAGATCTTGGTTGAGAACATTGGAATTTACTCTAAATGTGAGAAGAAACCACTGAAGCATTTTAAGATGTGGACCGACATGATTAGATTTATATTTTACAAGTTGTGTTTTTTCAATTCTTTGTAAAGAGGTAGAAATTTTGTGAATTGTGGAGGAAATCTCTGTCAATATCAGGAAATAAGGAGGGCAGGAAATAGCAGCCTAAAGGTGAGAGTCAAAGCAAGAGATGATATCAGCTTTGACTGTGTGTGTGTGTGTGTGTGTGTGTTAGTCCCTCTGTCATGTCCAACTCTTTGTGACCCCATGACTATAGCCCACCAGGCCCTCTGTCCAAGGAATTTCCCAGGCAAGAATACTGGAGTGGATTGCCATTTTCTTCTCCAGAGGAGCTTCCCAACCCAAGGATTGAACCTGGGTCTCCTGCATTGCAGATGGTATCCTTACCATCTGAGCCACACTATTTGACTAGAATGATCACAGTGAAAGAAGTGAGTTTTCCAAGTTTTATTTGGAAGAAGACCCAAAAATATTTTCTGATGAGAGAGAGGGTGAAAGAAGAATTGGTATGACTCTTAAAAGTTTAGGTTAACCAACGGAATCATCTACTGAATTGGCCAAAAGAATATCTACTTCAATAGAATCAATTACTGAAAATAGATAATTGGAGAAAATAATTAGGAGTTCAAATTTTGATATGCTACTTTATGCTATGTCTATTAGACATCCAGGTGTATAGATTTTAAAGCAATCATCTAGCCGAACAGAAACTAGCTGAGGTCAGATAACAAATTTGTCAGAAAACCAATTGGCACAACTGTGTAAATATCTATAGCCCATACCAGCCTGATACAGACATAGAGATAGCAGAGAGTTGTTGGTGTTGCCCAAAGCTGGTGCATTGCATGGTAATAGGAGATCAAGGGAAACAAGGATGTATTACTTCTAGTTAAAGAATTTAAATAGCTGGACAGAGTGTTCATATCTATTAGGAGATTTTCAGCTGGCAGAAGCAAACTCTCAACTCAAAATTGCTTGAGAGATAGGTAGGCTTTCCACCATTGTGACATCAGTGCCTCAAACATATAATCAAGGACCAGTCACCCCACTCCCCCAGATTTGTCTTCTTGGGAGGTCTCAGGATTAGGTTCATTCTAAAGCTCATCTAAGGCTCTCTGTGCTTGCATGATGGCTGTGACAGTGCTAGAAATTATTTCATACAGACTTGATGACCTCCAATAAAGAAGAGTTCTGTCTCTTTTGAAACTCCATTTTTAAAATGAAGGATCTTTCCCAGAAGAACTTTAGAAAACCTTTCCTTGTTATCTAGAACTGGGTCACATATCTACCTTTAAACTAATAAAATGGCATTTGCATGATTGCTCACTGTGATAAAAATTTACCACAAATCTGGGGATAAAAAATATCTTCCTTGAGGGGAGAACATCTGAACAAAACATGGAAATGTGTTGACAAGGAAGCAAAGAGAAGATTTCAACTTTAACTTTTCAGAGTTAACTAACAAGGTAAATATCCATGGACATAGGGAAAGAAAGAAGAGGAAACTAGGTCAAAGAGCAACTTCATAAAAGTGCAGAAGAGAAAGGCAAGTTACAGGAAGGATAGAAATCTAGCTTCAAAAGAAGAAAATTTGGGCAAGATTAATTTTTTAATTGAAATAAAAAGGAGACTTCACCAACAAGGATCCTGAGACTTAAACAAGGATTTAGGATGTCAAACAAGTAGCCAAAGAGTATGTCAATAAACTGAGAGAACTGTAATCCAAAGACAGTAAATACAAGTTTACTCTCAAAATTATATATGTGGCACTACCGCTCTTAAGGAAACTGACCTAAATCAAATCCCTTTTGATTATACAGTGGAAGTGAGAAATAGATTTAAGGGACTAGATCTGATAGACAGAGTCCCTGATGAACTACGGACAGAGGTTCATGACATTGTACACGAGACAGGGATCAAGACCATCCCCAAGAAGAAGAAATGCAAAAAGGCAAAAAGGCTGTCTGAGGAAGCCTTAAAATAGCTGTGAAAAGAAGAAAAGCAAAAAGCAAAACAGAAAAGGAAAGATATACCCATTTGAATGCAGAGTTCCAAAGAATACCAAGGAGAGATAAGAAAGCCTTCCTCAGTGATCAATGCAAGGAAATAGAGGAAAAACAATAGAATGGGAAAGACTAGGGATATCTTCAAGAAAATTAGAGATACCAAGGAAACATTTCATGCAAAGATGGACTCAATGAGGGACCGAAATTGTATGAACCTAACAGAAGCAGAAGATATTAAGAAGAGGTGGCAAGAATACACAGAAAGAGATCTTCATGACCCAGATAACCACATGGTGTGATCACTCACCTAGAGCCAGACATCCTGGAATGTGAAGTCAAGTGGGCCTTAGGAAGCATCACTACGAACAAAACTAGAGGAAATGACGGAATTCCAGTTGAGCTATTTCAAATCTTAAAAGATGATGCTGTGAAAGTGCTACACTCAATATGCCAGCAAATTTGGAAAACTCAGCAGTGGCCACAGGACTGGAAAAGGTCAGTTTTCATTCCAATCCCAAAGAAAGGCAATGCCAAGAATGCTCAAACTACTGCACAATTGCACTCATCTCACATGCTAGCAAAGTGATGCTCAAAATTCTCCAAGCCAGGCTTCAGCAATACGTGAGCCATGAACTTCCAGATGTTCAAGCTGGTTTTAGAAAAGGCAGAGGAACCAGAGATCAAATTGCCAACATCTGTTGGATCATCGAAAAAGCAAGAGGAGTTCCAGAAAATCATCTATTTCTGCTTTATTGACTATGCCAAAGCCTCTGTGTGGATCACAATCAACTGTGGAAAATTCTGAAAGAGATGGGAATACCAGACCACCTGACCTGCCTCTTGAGAAACCTATATACAGGTCAGGAAGCAACAGTTAGAACTAGACATGGAACAACAGACTGGTTCCAAATAGGAAAAGGAGTACATCAAGGCTGTATATTGTCACCCTGCTTATTTAACTTCTATGCAGAATACATCATGAGAAATTATGGGCTAGAAGAAGCACAAGTTGGAATCAAGATTGCTGGGAGAAATATCAATAACCTCGGATATGCAGATGACACCACCCTTATGGCAGAAAGTGAAGAACTAAAAAGCCTCTTGAGGAAAGTGAAAGAGGAGAGTGAAAAAGTGTGAAAAGAGTGAAAAAGTGTGGAAAGAGTAAAAAAGAGTGAAAAAGTTGGCTTAAATCTCAACATTCAGAAAACTAAGATCATGGCATCTGTTCCCATCATTTTATGGCAAATAGATGGGGAAACAGTGGCTGACTTTATTTTGGGGG
This sequence comes from Bos indicus, assembly GCF_029378745.1. Lineage (NCBI taxonomy): Eukaryota > Metazoa > Chordata > Mammalia > Artiodactyla > Bovidae > Bos > Bos indicus. The sequence continues at coordinate 39,889,446 of NC_091764.1, read as the reverse complement.
GCTCCAAAATCACTCTAGATGGTAATTTCACTGCAGATGAAATTAAAAGACGCTTAATCCCTGGAAGAAAAGCTATGATCAACCTAGACAGCATATTAAAAAGCAGAGACATTACTTTGCCAACAAAGGTCTGTGTAGTCAAGGCTATGGTTTTTCCAGTGATCATGTATGGATGTGAGAGTTGGACTGTGAAGAAAGCTGAGCACTGAAGAATTGATGCTTTTGAACTGTGGTGTTGGAGAAGACTCTTGAGAGTCCCTTGGACTGCAAGGAGATCCAACCAGTCAATCCTAAAGATCAGTCCTGGGTGTTCATTGGAAGGATTGATGTTGAAGCTGAAACTCCAATACTTTGGCCACCTGATGCGAAGAGCTGACTCATTTGAGAAGACCCTGATGCTGGAAAAGATTGAGGGCAGGAGGATAAGGGGATGACAGAGGATGAGATGGTTGGATGGCATCACCGACTCAATGGACATGAGTTTGGATGGACTCTGGGAGTTGGTGATGGACAGGGAGTCATTGTGTGCTGAGGTTCATGGGGTCTCAAAGAGTCGGACATGACTGAGCGGCTGAACTGAACTGAAGTAGGTAAATGGGCTTCCCTGGTTGCTTAGATGGTAAAGAATCCACCTGCAATGCAGGAGACCCAGGTTTGATCCCTGGGTAAGGAAGATCCCCTGGAGAAAGCAATAGCTGCTCACTACAGTAATCTTGCCTGGAGAATTCCGTGGAAAGAGGAGCCTGGTGAGCTGCACTCTATGGGATCGCAAACAGTCGGACCTGACTGAGAGACTAACACATGCTTTAAAGTAGGTAAATAGGCATGTTTAAAGGAACAGCTTAAGTCATTACTGTCACAGAAGAGTTATAAATGTCTACTTTGTTTTACATCTTAGATTAGATACTCCACCGTACTCAAATCTGTGAGACAAACCCTTCCCCTTAAGAGTTGCATTTAGCGAAGTTTTCTAAACTTAGAAAATTATATTAGGAGAGTGGAATCTGGAAAGAATATTGTTGATGTAACTAAAATTGGAACCTAGTTTGCAAAGAGATTTCCTTATATAGTAAGTGCTTTCCAAAACAGAGTTGCAAATTAAGGAATTAAACATTTTTAAAGAATATAAGTACATTGAAGAAGTTGCAAAAAATGAACCAATGGTCTATTCATAATGGGCTTTTTTTTTTTTTTTGATTTTGAGTATCAGCAAAACTATAGTCTTAGTAAATACTCATCTGCTTATTTTACCTTATTTGCATAATACCAAGCTCTGTGGAATATAATAAAGGTTTAACAGATATTATGATGGGTCATAATATTATACATCAATAAATTAGTCATAAATGGATTATCTTGTGCAATGGTCTATCTTAAATATATAATTTTAATTATTAGTAAACTCAATTTTGCATTTTATGAATGTTGATATATTAGTGGCATAAAATGTTACATTAAATTATATATTCTGTACATGCAGATGGGTTGGATATCCTATGATCCTAAGGAGGGAATATTAAGATAAATGTCCTCTCAAATCACTGGATATTACTTCATATTCTCTCTTGACTTAAGAGCAACAAATAATTTAATTAAAATAATTATATTATCTTAAACTGATATATACATCAACCATTAAAATACCATTTTGGAGTTAATTTTCCTATGAAAAATTATAGGCTCTGCTGAAATTTGTAACTTTCTTAGAAAGATATAGAGACAATTGTCTGTGGTGAAAAAGAAAGTTGGGTTTTGAATTTTCTCTCCTGAGGTTTGACACTCACTGTAATATAAACTTGAAAACCATTTAGAAAATAAAATGTCATTGTTGAAAATAAAACCCTGAAAATTTCTCACAAATAGAACTAGAAAACTTAATGCTCTGATGAAAGGGAATATAGCACTTTTGGAATGTGATATGTCAACATATTAAAATGATCCGTTTGATACTACTTTAGGGACCAGCTTTACTAATTGATGAAACAATGTTGAGGTCTCAAAGTACTTCTCATAGTTGAGTAAGGCTAGAAACCAGGTTCCTTGCTAGATTATTCACAGTATGAAAGTCATGCAATGAAGCAAACAATGTTCCAGAGGCACTTTCTTCGGATACCTTCTGAAAGATGAGCCAGACAAATGAAAATAAATCATTTAGAACATATTCCAAGAGTATCAATTTTTCCATCCTGTAGTCTTTCTTCTATAGCCTACCACTCCAAAACAGACACTGAATAACTGATTTTCATCTTTAAAGCAAATCACCAGCCTTGGTCACATGGCCATGAGAAGCTGGTGGAGGGAAGACTGTCACTGGTTACAGAGGACTCGGGAAGAATCAAGGATACTGTAGATTACAGAGGAGTAGCTCAACAAGATGCTTAGTGCATAGGTATTGCCTCAAAGTCCAAATATATTAATAGCTGGAAGTTCTGAAATCTTTGGATATCAATGTCTGTGGAGATGATCATTCTGATATCCTAGCTTCTTAATTCCTCTTTCCTGATGATCTTGCCCTCTGCCTGATTCAGCCACCCAGCCATGATTACATCTAGACAGGGCTTCACAAACTTGCATATGAATTAGAAGTTGAGTGGTTGCTGAAACTTGACTGAGAAAAATTACATTGTAATTTTTACTAATTTTTAACTAAAATTTATCATTTCTCAAATATGAATTTAAACAACAAATCTGTCACCAGGAACAATCCCAGATATTTTCATTTAATATTTCACCTGTTGCAATATCACTTCTTCAAAAAATATGATATTTATTAGACCATATCCTAGTTTTTTATGTAATGTTATAAGCACACTGAAAGTGAAAGTTGCTAAGTTGTGTCTGACTCTGCAACCCCATGGACCATACAGTCCATATAAGCAAACTACTTATATATTAATAAGCATACATTTGTTTTTCTGATATTTAAAAAATCATTTTAATATAATATATTTACTTTTCACTCCATGTATTGTATTTTATGTATATAAAAGCATTATTTTCAGTGTTCTCAGATATTCACAGAATGCCATGGTATCTATGACACATAAAGTGATTAAAATCTTTGCAAATCCTGACATTACTGATACAAAAGATTAAAATTTTAAGCCTTTATTCTCTGACCACTATTATCTTTCCAATTTATTCCTTCAAATCTCCTTCCAACTCCAACAGTTCTCCCACTCCCATCCCAGACCTACTGCTATTTTTTTTTCTTCTTCTTCTTTCCCTCTCTCATTCTCCTTCATGTCCTCAGTTATGTCCTTAAAGAGCTCAGATTCCATAGTCCATAATTAAAACCACGGCCTTATCTGTACCTTGTCTCATTCTTTCTTTATGCTCCTCACATGGTCAAATCCAAATTTTTATTCAACAAAACTTTCTGAATATTTTATGCCTGTATACAAGCAAAGGGCCATGTGTTGCCACCAGAATCTCCTCTTCAATCACCATCACTAACAATCGCCACCTCCCCAGTACTACTACCTGGAGACCCTCAGGTCTAACGAATAAATACCCCTTTGTGTGCCTCATTTTAAGGCTTCATTACTCTCCAGACTTAATTCTTAAACCTTCCTACTCTGCGTCTGGAATTATTGGCAGTCATTGGTAGTATCCTATAATGTCCGTCTCTTCACTGACTGTTTCCTTCACCTTCTTTATTTATCAGAAGCCCCACCCCTTGCTCCCAGTCATGTGTCATCTCCTATAGTCTATTCATGTGCCTTGAACACCGGACCCCATGCAGGATAGGTGCTGTTCCTTTCTGTTGTTGCTTCCACTGTACTCTCCTTTCTTGCCCCAAGTTCCCTGCTTAGAACCTCATGCCATCTGCCTCTCTGACTCATTTTATCTTCCTGAGGTTTGCTACGAGTTCCTTGAAGATTTTGATGCCCAGATTAGTCACTGTCTCCAACACTACTTCTCTCCTACATTCGGATGATTTCCATATACACGTCAATGATCCTTACATTACTTTGTCCTCTCAATTCTTTGAAACACTTCCTCCAATTTATTTGTCCTTCCCATGGTTCCACTTTTACTCTATTGTTTTTGCTTCTGTAATTTCAAATATTCTCATCTCTCTCCTCCACCCGTCTTTCTTCTCACTTTTTCTAGTACTCAGATTTCTGAAAATTTTTGACCCACCAGAAACCACAAACCCTTTATCTTACCACTTTTCCTACATCTCCTACTTTTCTCAGTCTCTACATATCCAACTGAAATCCCACAGTCATAAATTATCATTACTCCTTAGTATAGACTTTGACACCCTTTTACTTCTCTCACTTCATCATACTCACTTGGATAAATTGTGGATTAAATCTAACTGTCCACTTATTCCAAACCTACACTTTCACAACTAACAGTGGCTAGAGAAAAATACCCCAAATTAAGATTTATTCCACCTTGAATTTATGCTATGTCAAGTGGGCCCACAGTGCTGCCATCCCAACACTCTATCAAAATAGCTCTTGTCAAGATCACCAATGACCTTCATGTTTCCAATGCAGGAGTTAGTTCTTCTCTCCCACTCCATTTCTTAGCAATGTGAATACTATTGATCACTTTCTCCTTCTTGGTTTTCTGGGCACCAGTCTAGATTTTCCTCCTCCTTCATAGGATGCTGTTCTGTCTTTTGCTGGTTTCTGATCATCCTTCCAACCTCTAAATTTTAAAATGGGTAAGAGCTCAGTACTTCAATAGCTCTGTCCTTCTTAGTCCATAAGCAATCTTATTGTGTCAAGGCTATAAATGCTTAAAACTCTCAAATATATATCTCTGATTTATCCAACTGTCTAACTGCTATCTCCACTTGGATACCTAAGTTAAACTTTTGTTTCTTTGCTTTTCCTATACTTTTGCCTGTCTCAACAATGCATCTCCTGGAAATCATCTTTGACTTCCTTTTTCCTCTTATATGTTAGTTTCATTTCATCAAGAAATCCTATTGGTTTTACTACTAAATATATCCAGAAATCTCCACCTTTGCTGTCATCATCATGGTCCAGGCTTCACGCTTTCTCTCCAGGATTATAGATTAGTCATCTGTTTTCTCTGCTTTGTGCTTTTAGCTACAACCCTACAATTCATTCTCAGCAGAATGACCATAGGGATCATTTAAAATTATATCAGGTCTTATCTGTGCAAAAACTTCCAATGACATTCTACCTTTTCAGAAATAGATCATATTCATATTTATTATTTGTTAACCATGGTTATTACCGAGCCCTTACCTGGTAGCTCAGATGGTAAAGTGTCTGCCTACAATGTCGGAGACCTGGGTTCAATCCCTGGGTTGGGAAGATCTCCTGGAGAAGGAAATGGCAACCCACTCCAGTATTCTTGCCTAGAAAATCCCATGGATTGGAGGAGCCTGGTAGGCTACAGTCTACAGGGTCACAAAGAATCCGGACACGACTGAGCGACTTCACCTTCACCTATGGTTATTACCATTAACCCTTTAATTCATAAAACAAATCTATTTCTGTGAGATTTTAAATTGGCTTTCTAATATTTTACAAATTTGAAAATTTGATTCTTCTAATCGAGATGCCTATCATATTCCTATATATTTGTATATATTTTTATTATTTATATGGCATGATCAATAACATAGGTTATTCTATACTTTACATGTAGAATGGGAATAGTAGTGTCTACTTTTTATGTGAGTAATAAATGATGAGTAAATTATTACCTTCTATTATTGTGAGTAATAAATGAATAAATTAAAACCAGTCTTCATGTATCTTACATCTTTGCCACCCAATTCCAAACAGAAGAATAATCGGGAGAGATAGTAGTCTATATCAGTGTTTCTCAACCTTTTTCACTATTGTCCCCCTAATAAGCCTTTTTACAGAGTTTTTATTTTTTTTCCCTTGGCAGCTGTTGCCACTCATGAAATTTTAATATTATAGAAACACTGCATATCTGTTTATGTACTGTAGTCTTCCTTTTATTGTTTGAAATTTTTTTCAGGTGAGGCTGAACCTAGAGAAGTGAACACAATAGGCCAGGCCAATAAATAAATACTCAAAATATCTGATACTTAATATTAAATCAGTATTTTAAAATTTCTATATATAGTTTAATAGAGAAGATGAGATCTTATTAGAGGAAAGAAATGAGAGAAGTCCACTTCTGTTTAAATTTCTAGAAAATTTTATCTCCTCAGGACACCCTCTACTTCACACACATACACACACAAAAAATTGATACAGTTAAAATAAATCCATTCTGCTCCATATGCAGCTTAAGTCATTTCAGTTCAGTTCAGTCGCTCAGGCGTGTCCGACTCTTTGCGACCCCATGAATCACAGCACACTAGGCCTCCCTGTCCATCACCAACTCCCGGAGTTCACTCAGACTCACATCCATCGAGTTGGTGATGCCATCCAGCCATTTCATCCTCTGTTGTCCCCTTTTCCTCCTGCCCCAAATCCCTCCCAGCATCAGAGTCTTTTCAAATGAGTCAACTCTTCACATGACGTGGCCAAAGTACTGGAGTTTCAGCTTTAGCATCATTCCTTCCAAAGAAATCCCAGGGCTGATCTCCTTCAGAGTGGACTGGTTGGATCTCCTTGCAGTCCAAGGGACTCTCAAGAGTCTTCTCCAACACCACATTTCAAAAGCATCAATTCTTCAGCACTCAGCCTTCTTCACAGTCCAACTCTCACATCCATACATGACCACTGGAAAAACCATAGCCTTGACTACACGGACCTTTGTTGGCAAAGTAATGTCTCTGCTTTTGAATATGCTATCTAGGTTGGTCATAACTTTCCTGTATGCAGCTTAGATATTACTTATTGGGGCACTTTTAATAGAAACTTGTTCTCTACACAAACACACTCTAAATAGTTCCTTCAACATAGTACTCTCCTTTTGAAGATCTATGTGTGATAGGAAGGGGAGAAGAAAATCAACACTTCCGGTAAATATGCTTTCTCAATTTGTTGCATTTCTAGTACTGAATAGCATCCTTTACCCCAGGTACTGCCCAGCTAGCTTATCCCTTAACTAGCATCATTTCTCTGGTCTAAGGACTAGAAATAGGACACTTTTCTTGAGCACAGTACTTGTTTGTATCTTTAGGATAATGAACTTAATGACTGAGCTACTTCTCTATTTGCATTCCCTGGCCAGAACCCTGGCTTGCTCCTTGGAAAAAAAGTTTTGACCAATCTAGACAGCATATTAAAAAGCAGAGACATTACTTTGCCAACAAAGATCTGTCTAGTCAAAGCTATGGTTTTTTCAGTAATCATGTATAGATGTGAGATTTGGACTATAAGAAAGCTGAGCACCAAAGAATTGATGCTTTTGAACTATGGTGTTGGAGAAGACTCTTGAGAGTTCCTTGGACTGTGAGGAGATCCAACCAGTCCATCCTAAAGGAGATCAGTCCTGAATATTCATTGGAAAGACTGATGCTGAAGCTGAAACTCCAATACTTTGGCCACCTGATGTGAAGAACTGACTCATTTGAAAAAACCCTGATGCTGGGAAAGATTTAAGGCAGGAGGAGAAGGGAACAACAAAAGATAAGATAGTTGAATGGCATCACCGACTTGATGGACATGAATTTAAGTAAGCTCTGGGTGTTGGTGATGGACGGAGAAGCCTGGCATGCTTCAGTCCATGGGGTCGCAAAAAGTCGGAGATGACTGAGCAACTGAACCAAAATGAAAGTCTTCCCCGGTGGCTCAGCAGTATAGAATCCACCTGCAATGCAGGAGATGCTGGTTTGATCCCTGGATCAGGAAGATTCCCTGGAAGAGGGCATCTCAACCCATTTCAGTATTCTTTCCTGGAGAATTCCATGGACTGAGGAGCCTGGCTGGGCTATAGTCCTTAGGGTCACAAAGAGTTGGACATGACTGAAGCGACTGAGCATGCATGTATGCATAAGGTCATAAACAATGTATTCTAAAATGTGAGAACCTATGAAATCTAAAGAAAAAAATGCTAAAAATGCAGGAAAATGGACACAATTTAAAATTGCTTGTATTATTAGTATAATAATTTTCATGGCCAATGGAGACCTGGCACATGGGATTCTTAAATTTCAAAGAGACTGTAAACCAAGGAGCAATTCCAAACATAAAGCAAACAAATTTAAAAGTAATTTTAAAAAAGATTGGAATCATAAAAAAATATGCCATCACATTAAAAATATATAGACATAATTCTTATATAGTCATAATTTTAGTATTCTTATGAATAATATATAGTTAAATTCTTATATTCTTCCAAGTCCCTCAAGTAATTTAGTACCATTATGCATTCTGAGGTTTTTAAGAAATCTTTAGTTTTTATAAATGAAAAGATTTTCTTTCTTTTTATACTGTCACCATAAGAGGCTCCCTAATCTTCCAAACTGGGCTTCCCCAGTGGCTCAGCAGTAAAGAATACACCTGTAATAGAGAAGATGCAGGTTTGATCATGGGTGGGGAAGATCCCCTGGAGAAGGAAATGGCAACCCACTCCAGTATTCTTGTCTGGGAATATCTTAGACAGAGGAGCATGGTGGGCTACAGTCCATGGGCTAGCAAAATTTGGACATAACTTAACTAAACAACAGCAACAACAACACTCCAAACATATAAATATACTGACACAGGTACCTGAAATCCAACATGAATTTAATGTAAAGAATGAAGTATTGCACAGATAAGTTTTTTGGCTTCTGTCTCTTATGCTTTCACTGAATATATTTTTCTGTTGGTAACATCAAGTTTAAAAGATTCGTCGTTTAAAAGATTGCTCATTTCCAAGGAATACTAATTATTTTATGATTTTGTACATAACTTTACCCTTTATTTGGATATTTTTGACAGTTGAACACATATTTTTGCAGTTCTCTGAAGCCACATATTATTTTGTTAGGATTTAAAAATTGTCTTTATCAAAAAATGTTAGCTGATTATTGATATATTAAATTAAGATATATTAAAATAATGTTACAAAAAAGATACTATCTTATCTTTGTTCAGTTATTACACTTTTGTTGAACGTTGGGTTCAGTTAAAAAATAGGAAGATCATTTAACATAAAATTTTCTTGTTCTGATTTTTAAAAGTTTTTTTGCCCATTCATCAATTAAATATAATTTATTACTAAATTTAGAGCCTCATTACTCTATTGTCTTATTATCTTCTAATTCTTCTAGAAATAGTTTCTATTATAGTCACAACTATTAATTATATTCAGAGAATTTTCTTTAAAAATCAGTATTTTATGTCACATAAAATGGCTCAACTGGTAAAGAATCTGCCTGCAATGTGGGAGACCTGGGTTCAATCCCTGGTTTGAGAAGATCCCCTGGATAAAGGAACAGCTACGCACTCCAGTATTCTGGCCTGGAGAATTCCATGGACTATATAGTCTATGGGATGGCAAAGAGTTGGGCATGACTGAGAGACTTTCACTTTCACAAAAGAAATTTTAAGAATATTCTATATCTGAATGTCTTAAAAATAGTTCCCTAACTTAGGGACGGCGGAGCCTGGTGGACTGCCTTCTATGGGGTCGCACAGAGTCGGACACGACTGAAGTGACTTAGAAGCAGCAGCAGCGGCAACTTGGAGATGGGGAAATTTTCATTGTTCTCAAAGAAACTAAAACAAAAACAAGGATGCTTTTTATTATTAGATGATCATTTGGAATTATATTTTAAAATATTTTTGTTATTCTTTCTGGATGAATGTTTATTTTACTAAAATTTGAGATTAGTAATATGAGTAATAAACAATGCTAAGAATTACAGCATTAATATCAGAAAGAAAAATAAGCCATATATTTTTCAGGAAATATTAAATTCATTATTTTAAGTATTTCCTAGGGCATGTTTTATTATAAGCATTTCTCTGTAAATTAGAGATTGTGGTCAATTCTTGGTATCCATTACATCAGATGTATGAGGCAAGTTAGCTAGACAAAAGATGGAAAATCACAGTGAGAATGTGATTATACAGTTTTTGCTTTGGCAAGGAACAAAATAATATGTCTTCTTACTTTAAATTTGAACAAATTTCTTATCTTTAAAATTAACCTATTATATAGGCAAAAGTACTTAGAGTCTATAGCAATTACTCAGTAATTTTATTTAAACTTTAGCAGTCACCATTGAACACAACAATCCAACACATCCATAGTGTGCTTTACAGGAAAATATTAATTTTTATTTACTAAATGAACTAAATATATTCATATACAAGTATATTTATATTTAGAGATTATCAAGTCTAAGGATGAATTTGTACAAATTTGATAAATTCCTATTTATATGTATTCATTTTAAAATGTGATGTCTCATGACATTTTAAAATGAATATGTTACACCAGTATATTTTTTATCTGTGGCTTATTCTCAGCCATTTTAAGTAGGTAGTATGCAACATTTCAGGTTTTAAAACTAAAGGTTCTCATTATTCCAACTAAGACATTTTTGTTGTGGCTCTTTTCCTAGGTTAATAACTTCTCTGACACTGAACAACTATATTTGAAATACAGTCTAACAGAATGTATATTTATATTACATTTATGTTAAAAAAAGATCATGATAAACTATCTCCTTAAATTTTAAAGCATTTGTATGCTTTTATTATTTTGGAGTGTTATATGAATTAATTGGAGAAGACAATGGCACCCCACTCCAGTACTCCTGCATGGAAAATCCCATGGATGGAGGAGCCTGGTAGGCTGCAGTCCATGGGGTCGCTAAGAGTCGGGCATGACTGAGCGACTTCACTTTCACTTTTCACTTTCATGCATTGGAGAAGGAGATGGCAACCAACTCCAGTGTTCTTGCCTGGAGAATCCCAGGAACAGTGGAGCCTGGTGGGCTGCCGTCTATGGAGTCGCACAGAGTCGAACACGACTGAGGCAACTTAGCAGTAGCAGCAGTATGGATTAATTATGGAAGTTAATATTGCTTAGGGGATTTATTAGAACTTTAAATTAAATTAGATGATAATAAAGCCATGGCTTAGCATAAGACTTTATTTCCTTTTGAATATCAAGGATTATTTTTCATTAGATTTTTTTAGTATGCATTTCTTGGTAAATATTTTATTATCACAAAAGGCATTTGTGAACCACATACGTATATTTTGTCCCATCTCTTCTTGCTAAGCTTGTGTCCCTTTTCCTCCCAGAAACTCCTTTTGTGCCACCACCTGCAGCTTCCCACTTTCTGCTCCCATGGTGTCTTAGGCATTCTGAGTGCAACCAACATTACAGCAAGGTTGACCTGTAATTCAGCTGTGATCTCAGGGGGCAGAATGGCTGTTTCTGCACTAGGCAGAGTAGTAGTAGGTTCTCATTGTGTGTTAATTGAATTCATGAAAACTTACAGATGCTATCTTTTTTAAAAAGCAGAATTGATTAGGTTAAATTTTAATCACATCCAGATGTCTACTGCTTACTTAGCTAAAATATCCAGTAACTGTATCTACAAGGTAGATCATACCTGTGTAACTTTCTCAGCAGTGACTTCCTTCTTTGTTTTCTCAGCTTCTAGTTGGGACATTACAGCCTAGGGTCTCCTCAATTCTGTACCAGGCCTGGATTCAAGTTTGTACAGCTTTGGAAATCCAGAGTGGTTAAATTGTAGACAGAACAGTGTGTTCCTTCCCAGCTTGTCTTGGAATGGTTTCCTAATTCTTAGTTGTTACCTAGCAAATGCCCTTCAGTTTGGACTTGGCCCAGTGTCTTTTCCTTCCTGAGTCCAGTAAAAACATTTTGTGGAATGTGACGTGCAGAGACCACAGATGAGTGGCAATCTCTTCTTTGACAAATGGAGCATATCAGGAAAAGAACTTTCTAGTAATTGCAGTAGGAATAGCTACCGACTGTGAAGTATTTCTCTATAATTGCAATGCACTTTCTGTACCTTTAATCATTGTAAGACTCAAGTAGATAAATGTAGCTATCCTCATTTGACTGATGAAATAACTGAGATCAGAGAGTTTAAGTAACTTGCCAAAAATCACATTGTTGTTAAGTGAGAGTCCAGGGTTCAGATGACTTAGCTTTTCTACATGTGTTGTTGGTCTCTATATTAAGTCCAGAGGAGGTTAATTTCATGTGGCAATTTTTAACAAGAACCTGATCCTGGGAAAAGGCATGGCACAGTGGAGGAAAAATGAAGACACACAGAAATATCTAGGTCATTCCATAAGTAATTCTTCATTGCAGAACAAGTAGTAAATACCAGAGAAAGAAGTGAGATTTCCAGCAGCCAAATCCAGACCATATTTTGTTAATTATATTTAAAGGACCTTCACAGTCTCTACCATTATCTAATGAGAAAGCATCTAAATAATCATTGAAAAAGTAAGTAAACTCAGATTGCTTTAATTATTTAGAGTCCGTGTGGAAATTCATTTGATTTAAAGGTAAAATTCTTAAAGCAGAAATTACGCAAGTTAAAATATCTAAATATGTTCCTTTAAAGAAACAGTCTTCTTTTCCTGGTCCAAGATTATATTCTAAACATATTCACAACGTAAAAATGACCAAAACACTATCAGATCAGATCAGATCAGATCAGTCACTCAGTCGTGTCCGACTCTTTGCCACCCCATGAATTGCAGCACGCCAGGCCTCCCTGTCCATCACCAACTCCCGGAGTTCACTCAGACTCACATCCACTGAGTCAGTGATGCCATCCAGCCATCTCATCCTCTGTCATCCCCTTCTCCTCCTGCCCCCAATCCCTCCCAGCATCAGAGTCTTTTCCAATGAGTCAACTCTTTGCATGAGGTGGCCAAAGTACTGGAGTTTCAGCTTTAGCATCATTCCTTCCAAAGAAATCCCAGGGCTGATCTCCTTCAGAATGGACTGGTTGGATCTCCTTGCAGTCCAAGGGACTCTCAAGAGTCTTCTCCAACACCACAGTTCAAAAGCATCAATTCTTCGGTGCTCAGCCTTCTTCACAGTCCAACTCTCACATCCATACATGACCACAGGAAAAACCATAGCCTTGACTAGACGGACCTTTGTTGGCAAAGTAATGTCTCTGCTTTTGAATATGCTATCTAGGTTGGTCATAACCTTCCTTCCAAGGAGTAAGCGTCTTTTAATTTCATGGCTGCAGTCACCATCTGTAGTGATTTTGGAGCCCAGAAAATTAAAGTCTGACACTGTTTCCACTGTTTCCCCATCTATTTCCCATGAAGTGGTGGGACCGGATGCCATGATCTTCGTTTTCTGAATGTTGAGCTTTAAGCCAACTTTTTGACTCTCCACTTTCACTTTCATCAAGAGGCTTTTGAGTTCCTCTTCACTTTCTGCCATAAGGGTGGTGTCATCTGCATATCCGAGGTTATTGATATTTCTCCCAGCAATCTTGATTCCAGATTGTGCTTCTTCCAGTCCAGAGTTTCTCATGATGTACTCTGCATAGAAGTTAAATAAACAAGGTGACAATATACAGCCTTGACGACCTCCTTTTCCTATTTGGAACCAGTCTGTTGTTCCATGTCCAGTTCTAACTGTTGCTTCCTGACCTGCATACAAATTTCTCAAGAGGCAGATCAGGTGGTCTGGTATTCCCATCTCTTGAAGAATTTCCCACAGTTTATTGTGATCCACACAGTCAAAGGCTTTAGCATAGTCAAAGCAGAAATAGATGTTTTTCTGGAACTCTCTTGCTTTTTCTATGATCCAGTGGCTGTTGGCAATTTGATCTCTGGTTCCTCTGCCTTTTCTAAAACCAGCTTGAACATCAGGAAGTTCACGGTTCACATATTGCTGAAGCCTGGCTTGGAGAATTTTGAGCATTACTTTACTAGCGTGTGAGATGAGTGCAATTGTGCGGTAGTTTGAGCATTCTTTGGCATTGCCTTTCTTTGGGATTGGAATGAAAACCAACCTTTTCCAGTCCTGTGGCCACTGCTGAGTTTTCCAAATTTGCTGGCATATTGAGTGTAGCCCTTTCACAGCATCATTGTGGCTCAGACCATGAACTCCTTATTGCCAAATTCAGACTTAAATTGAAGAAAGTAGGGAAAACCACTGGACCATTCAGGTATGACCTAAATCAAATTCCTTATGATTATACAGTGGAAGTGAGAAATAGATTCAAGGGCCTAGATCTGATAGATACAGTGCCTGATGAACTATGGACTGAGGTTCGTGACATTGTACAGGAGACAGGGATCAAGACCATCCCCATGGAAAAGAAATGCAAAAAAGCAAAATGGCTGTCTGGGGAGGCCTTACAAATAGCTGTGAAAAGAAGAGAAGCGAAAAGCAAAGAAGAAAAAGAAAGATATAAATATCTGAATGCAGAGTTCCAAAGAATAGGAAAAAGAGATAAGAAAGCCTGCTTCAGTGATCAATGCAAAGAAATAGAGGAAAACAACAGAATGGGAAAGACTAGGAATCTCTTCAAGAAAATCAGAGCTACCAAAGGAACATCTCATGCAAAGATGAGCTCGATAAAGGACAGAAATGGTATGGACCTAACAGAAGCAGAAGATATTAAGAAGAGATGGCAAAAATACACAGAAGAACTGTACAAAAAAGATCTTCATGACCCAGATAATCACGATGGTGTGATCACTGACCTAGAGCCAGACATCCTGGAATGTGAAGTCAAGTGGGCCTTAGAAAGCATCACTACGAACAAAGCTAGTGGAGGTGATGGAATTCCAGTTGAGCTATTCCAAAACACTATAGAAAGCAAGAAAGACATTAAGTGACACAAAAATCTCACACCGTCATTAGGAGAACTATCACGAGAGGAAAAAAATAGTAAAGTTTTAGTGTGTAGCTAAGTTATATTGGTGAATTCTATTACTTTTTTAATCCAAATTATAAAATAATGCTAACAGTCATCTGGCTAGCAGTTATTCTCAGCAAATGGACTATCAGTGAAAGACCTTGTTTGTTCATATATACGTTTTTAGCCCTTTATTGCATATAGGTTAAATGGGATTGAATTGAAAGGTTGTTGTTGAATCACATGAAGACACCGGGATTCTTGGCCCGGAGAGGAGAAGAATTCAATCTCGTCTCGGGGCCAGAGACGAGGCTTGATCGCTCAGAGCTTTTGTGTAATAAAGTTTTATTAAAGTATAAAGGAGATAG
Organism: Bos indicus; assembly: GCF_029378745.1. Classification (NCBI taxonomy): domain Eukaryota; kingdom Metazoa; phylum Chordata; class Mammalia; order Artiodactyla; family Bovidae; genus Bos; species Bos indicus. The sequence continues at coordinate 39,874,344 of NC_091764.1, read as the reverse complement.
AGAAAGCTTCTGACATAGGCTTCAGAAGGGGGCAGAAAGAGTACCCGCTTGCTAGTGTTAGCAGTGAAGTTATATACTCTCCAATGAATCCAAAGAATGTCCAGAGTTTGTAAAGACCTCATCAGACCTACTCCCATAATTTACATTTTAAGATAACACTGTCCTCAGGCAGGATACATCCTTGTAAAGACCAGGTCTACTCCTATAATTTACATTTTAAGATAACAGAAGGTTTAATCCAGAGACTGTCCTTAGGCAGGATACATTATTGTTATATAATCCTAAGGAATATGGAGAAAGAAAAAAAGTTTGTCCTTTCGTCCTCCTTGAGAATTCCAGACCCCTCTCTCCTTGGGGACCCCTAGACTCCTTATCAACCTGCCTAGGAAATGACTCTCTCAGGATGATTGCTTGATTTTGTGTCTAGAAACAAATGGCAATTTTATAGGGAAACTAATTTGTTGTACTACCTCTTTCTCAGATATGTCTAGAGAGAGAGAGATCTTTGGTGGAACTACAGTGCTGGGGGAGGGACTCTCTAAAGCAGGACCATTAGTGTAACTCATTCAACAAAAATGTACTGAGCATCAAATGTGTATTAGGTAGAACTTGGTCCCTAGAAGTTGGAAGATGAATAAGAACATGGTCTCTGTTCTTAAAGAACCATAAAGTCTTAGAAAAATAAGATAGGTGAGAAAATAATTTTCAGCACAAAATGTTGTAGAAGCAAGCTGTGCTCTGTGCGTAGTTGCTCAGTCCTGTCTGACTCTTTGCAGAGAGGAGGCTTGATAATCTCTATCCATGGACTGTAGCCCACCAGACTTCTCTGTCCATGGGCATTCTCCAGGCAAGAACACTGGAGTGGGTTGCCAGGGGATCTTCCCAACCTGGGGATCGAATCCAGGTCTCCACATTGATTGTGGATTATTTACTGTCTGAGCCACCAGCAAACACCTAGGAGGAAATAATTAAATTCATGCACAATTATTTAAAAGAATAATACTTTAATGACTCATTTATGATCAGTGAGTGTTTTCCAGGTATAAAAGGAGGTAAAATAGCACTTCAGTTTGAGGAAACAAGTGTTGACTCTGAGCACACATAAAAATGCCGTCTCATTCAGTGTATCTTTAAGGAGGATTCCAAAAGTAGAGGAAGGTAAATATAGTTATAGGTTATAGACAGACTGAAAAGGAGGTAGATTGCTTTTTTTCATCTGTTTACTTTTTCTTGTGTTTAAGTAAGAGGAGATGAAGTCCTGGATAACTTTGGGAGAGACTGGAGAGACAGTGGAGCAGAGAGATTCTAGAGCTCTCTTAGAGATGGAATCAATTATACGTGGTGACCAAGATGGTGTATGCAAGTGAGAAAGAAAAGCCCTTTGAAAATGATTCTGTGTTTTCCATTCTGAGTAATTAAAAATGAATGGCAAATGATTAACTGAGCTAAGTAATTCAGAAGGATGCAAAAAAGACTAATGACAAAACAGATAATGTAGAGGTCGAGAGAGGTGGTGCTCCTATGTGGAACCTAACATGGAAAAGCCAGGGAAAGGGAACAAGAGGTAGGACAGTCCGGGGGAAATAAATATCAAAGCAAATTAGTAGTCTCAAACTTCTTTCTAGATTTTATAATATTTCCCTTAATATCGTGACAGTTATGTTATTTTGGTGGTGGTTTAGTCACTAAGTCACGTCCAACTCTTGCGACCCCATAGACAGAGGAGCCTGACAGGCTACAATCCATGGGATTCTCCAGGCAGGACTACTGGAGTGGGTTGCCATTTCCTTCTCCATGTGTTATTTTAAGCATATTCATATATCATCATCAATCAACATCTAACAGTGCCTTTGTATACAGTACACTGTCACAAAGCAAATACACTTTCATGAAGCATAAAGACACAAGATACAAGACGCAAGTCTTGTGGAGAAAAAGTCAATAATTACTCCAGATATTTTATAATAAAGTGACTGGAAGAATACTGGTTAGAAAAATAGATGTTGACAAAAGAACTTCAATTGCCACTCACTGTATAAGAATTTGACTTGTTCAGTATAAACAAAATGGTTCCTTAAGGCATTTCCCAGAATTCCTGTTGGTTAGCAAGGAGTAACTACTAGGTAGACTTTTAAAATAAACTCCTCATACACGTGATGAAATTCAACCTTCTTTTCTTCCACTTTGTTGTTGTTGTGCAGTCACTAAGTCTTATCGGGCTCTTAGTGACCCCATGGACTGCAGTATGCCAGGCTTCCCTGTCCTTTGTGAACCTAAAAAGAATTTGCTGCTGCTGCTAAGTGGCTTCAGTCGTGTCCAACTCTGTGGGACCCCATGGACTGCAGCCTACCAGGCTCCTCCATCCATGGGATTTTCCAGGCAAGAGTACTGGGGTGGGGTGCCATTGCCTTCTCCCAAAAAGAATTTGCTGCTGCTGCTGCTAAGTCGCTTCAGTCGTGTACGACTCTGTGCGACCCCATAGACGGCAGCCAACCAGGCTCCGCCGTCCCTGGGATTCTCCAGGCAAGAACACTGGAGTGGGTTGCCATTTCCTTCTCCAATGCATGAAAGTGAAAAGTGAAAGTGAAGTCGCTCAGTCATGTCCGACTCTTAGCGACCCCATGGACTGCAGCCCACCAGGCTCCTCTGTCCATGGGATTTTCCAGGCAAGAGTACTGGAGTGGGGTGCCATTGCCTTCTCCGAAAAAGAATTTAGAAGAGCTTAAAATTTCAGGGCTTAGCACCATGAAACATAACTAAGAATGAGCCTTCTGGGGGGGAAAAAAAAAAAACTCTTAAAAATATGTAATATAACAGAACAAAAAGTCCATGTAGATGTCATCCAAAGTTATTGAAAAATTTTTATATCTTCTACTGAATCAGCACAAAATCTTATAAATCCTTTAGAGTAATTAGTGCTGATTTCAGCCAGTAACTCCTTAGATATCTGTTTCAGAGTGTTGTTACAATAGCTGAGAAATTGTTTCTTCTGTGAAAGTACAAAAAGAAGTTTCACTTGATTATAATCCTTTTAATAATTGTGAAGGTTCAATGAATTCAGATAATTTCTTATAAGAACTTCATGTGTATGTGGAAAAACAGCGAGGCACCCATTAATCCTTGATGATAGATGGGTGACACTGAATCTTGCAGTAGGCCCCAAAGTCTGACAGACATATCAGTTCAGGATCAAATTAAAAAGGAAAATCTTAAGTAAAAAAATACCACCTCAAACAGGTGAGTTACTTATTTGTCATAGCCCCAAAGCAAAGAAAAATCAAATAGAACGTTTTTCTGGTTTTGCCCTGGGAAAGCGTCTAAGTATTGGTGACTCTGAACCACCACATTTAACCAGTAGGGGACTGGAGTCTGACTTCTGTGGCATGGAGATGTTTGGATACTCGTAATATTTTCTAACTCTCAAGTCATTACATTATGGAAGGAAGCATTCATGTAGCATCTTTGGAGTAGAGAAAATAACATTGGGACCAGGTTTCAGTTCAAAAGCCAATTTTGCCTTTTGCTAGGTGGACAAATCTGACCCTTAAGCCTTTCTTCAGTAAATGAGGATAATGAGACAAAATTTAACTGTATTATAAGAATTAAGCAAAATAACATGTTGTAAAAATTTCCTGGACAGAGCAGGCACTTAGTAAATTAAATAAAAATAATCTTTTGAACAAATATTTTTTAAGGACAAATATTATTACTTGGGCCAGTTTTAAAGAAAACTTATGAATAAATAAAGTAATTTTAAAGAAATCATTTTTATTCTTATATTACCACTACCTGTATATTTAAATTTTGGAGTTTTCCTCATTGTTAGGTGAAGATTTGATTTGAAAAGAAAAGCAGAGGTAATATTTAAATTTAAATTAACCTGCATCTATTCTTTGTTGAAACCTGACATGTGAATTGGAAACCACTCCCAGGTAGGCCAGCCAGATGAAAGATGGCTGCCTAGTTAGGGTCCTACAGAGCAGTTACATAAAACTGAAGGAGTTCCCATTACAGGGGTCACAGTGCCAATTGACACAGGATTTTCTGTGTTATCCTCAGCACTCATCTCTTGAAAAATCTACTATTCTAAGCAAATTTAAAAGGCAAGACACCTAACCTTTCCTAGAACTGGAGGATGACTTGTCCCACAAATATTAGTACCATAAATAGGCATGCAAATATGTATCTGCTAAAAATAGGTTATCTGTCATATAATTTTAAGGATGCCTAAACAGAATAGATCCTCTATGAATACATTTATTTTAAAAAAGAACTAAAAAAAATTCAGTGGGCTTTGTAGTAAGATGTATCTACCTACTTTCCTTTTTTGGATTTCTTCATTTGAATTTCTTTGATTATATACACTGATAAGTTTAAGAAAAATTGACTTTCATGACCAGTTGGTTTTATTCCAGGGCTATCCATGTTAGAATATTCTGCCAGTGAGCTATTTCCAGCACCAAAAGCACAGGTGATCCAGTAGGCTGGCTCTGCTTGTTTGTGAATAAGGAAAAGCAAAAGCTTCAAAGTTATTTGTTAAGGATTTTGAGGAAAAAATTAACCCTCTGAAATCCATTATATATACGTTGAACAATTTATAGCATAGCAGAGAAGAGAGTGCTGAGTCTCTTTGGCCTCATCCCATGCTCAGTTTATTTTCATAGATATTCACTAAGTAGTAATTTTTAAATGAATGCACCAAATGTCATATTTCAAATTCATAATTATGAGATGGCGCTTACTATGTATTTTTAACTTTTTTCCATTTAATTATCATAAATACTGTGCTATGGAAGTATTCCCCATTTGGCTGATAAAGAAATGGAGACTCTGAGATATTCAGTACCTTGCAGGAGGTTGCACACTCAAGTGAACATAACAGTGTTCAAGTGAATTTTTCTTAATGCCAAGTCTCATGCTTTAGTGAAAGCCGCACCTTACATTTCTAAAGAAGTAGGTAAACCAGTTTTAAAAGTCCTCAGCATTATAGCTTCATCTTGCCCAAAAGTCATATTAAAATTAGGCTACACACCATGTGCTTGTTAACCCTAACCCTAACCAGCAAGGAGGTCCAACCAGTCCATCCTAAAGGAGATCAGTCCTGAATTGGCAGTCCTGAATTGGAATTGGAAGGACTGATGTTGAAGCTGAAGCTCCAATACCTTGGCCACCTGATGCAAAGAACTGACTCATTTGAAAAGACCCTGATGCTGGGAAAGATTGAAGGCAGGAGGAGAAGGGGACGACAGAGGATGAGATGGTTGGATGGCATCACCGACTCAATGGACATGAGTTTCAGTAGGCTCCAGGAGTTGGTGATGAACAGGGAGGCTTGGTGTGCTGCAGTCCATGGGGTCACAAAGACTCAGACACAACTGAGCGACTGAACTAAACTGTTGGCCAATAATAGACGAAAGTTACGTTTACATATCCCAGCAAATAAGCAGTCATCACTCTATTAGAAATGCTTGCTCCTTTCTTGAAGAGGAAATGCATCCTTGCAATGTAGCATTTCCTAAAAGGGAAAGGACCAGAGTCAACAGTAAGGAAAGTATGCAACTACCAGAAAAAGCTGCCAGCAAATCATATACCCTTGCCAAAAACAACACCATTTTGCTTGACATATGGGTTTATAATTGCCAAACAAATAGGAGTAGCAAGATTAGTGGGTTTCACCAGTTTTAAAGAACTATCATAACCACTATCACTTACATAATCAAGCTTTTAATGTATATATAAACAAATATCAACTTAGATTATCATAGATAAGGAGAAATATAATAAATATCTTTACAAAGTTTATGGCTCAATCCTTGAGATTCTTAAATTAATCATGGTTTGCATGGAATCACATACTAATAGCCATACTAAGAACCGAAGGACTTAAAATATTGAACCCTATCATTTTACAGAAGGAAAATCAATAGCCTTGACAAGTAAAATGCCCAAAGATCATGCCAGCCTCAGAGCCATATTTTGAGTCCAAATTTTCTCTTTTCTCTAAGTTATACAACTAGCTATCGATAGGACTATAAATAGGTCTTAAATTGTCTTTTTCTCTTCTTCACACAGCTTAGTGTTTTGCTATCTGAAAGAGATATAAGGAGAAAAAATTATAAAACACAAAATAAGCAAGCTGATACCACATAGGCACTATAATAAAATCGATCTCAAAGCAAAAAAATAAATCATCAAATATATAAAAAGTCTACAGTATCTCAAAGAAAAAAATCCACTTTAATTTTTTATTTCTTTTTTGTTTTTCTTTTCCAGAAACTCTTAAAAATAGATTAGATTATTCCATTTTACCAAAGGCAGGTATTTATGCTTATAATAATTGAGATAACATTGAAAACTTTCTCAACATTTCCCCCAAGAGTTAGCAGAGTGAACTAACTTTTAAAAAGATATCTCTTTTAATTCTTCTTAGACAATTTATAAAAATAACTGTTCTGGTATATGGCCCAGAGTAAATTTTATGGTTACCCTCATTAGTTACAGGAGTTTTATTGAAAATTCTTTACCAGATTCTAGGCAAGGATCAAAAATAGGGTAGACTAACTGGAAGAATCCAGGAAAGGTCAAAAGGAGACTCCACGTATCCTACCACCTCCCAGAATCCTCGTTGGCATCCATCTTGGCTGAGCAATGTATGCGTGAGTCAGAGTAATTGGCCAGAGACAACCAGGAAACTAATCCTATCACCATAAAATACTGAGACTGTGAACCATGTGGCATGGCAATCCTGGGTTTCTTTTCCCTCCTGCTGTCTGCCCAGGCACCATTTCCCAATAAAATCCCTTGATTTGTCAGCAAGAAAAAAAATAGTGGGTCAGGAAAAGGGCCAGAAGAAGGGTGTATGGTTTGCCAGCTACTTATCCTGGCAGTTATATACTTTCCTTACCGTTGACTCTAGTCTTTCCCCTGTCAGGAAATGCTAAACTGTAAGAATGCATTTCCTCCTTGAGAAAGGAGCAAGCACATAGAGTGATGTCTGGTTATTTGCTGGGAAATGTAAACATAAGGTCTATTATTGGCCAACAAGCACATGCTAAATAACCTAATTTTGATATGATTTTTGGGCGTGATGAGGCTATAATTATGAGGACTTTTAAAACTGGTTTACCTACTTCTTTAGAAATGTAAGAGTGAATATGAAAGAGAGAGAGACATATAAGATGGAAAGCCCAGAAATTAATTTACCAATAACAAATCTATAATTGTTTTGTCTGGGATATTTAATAAAATCCCAGTAGTCAAGACAGATTTTAAATAGTTTTGTTTTCTTTTTTTTTGCCTCAAAAGACTTCAGATCCTTTGTGTTAAGTCCTGCAAGAAAATTGGAGTGTGTGATATTTTAAAAAAATGATCTTGGTCAGAAAATTCACTCATATATTAAATTATGTGTCAGGATTTCAAAGTAAGAAACAGCTTTTCCTCCTTAAACTTTGTTTTCACCCACCTCTGTCACAAAATTTAGGAAAATAAGTGCCATTTTCTCACTTAATCCTCACAACATCTAATTGGTAAACACATACAAAACATTTTCTAAAGGGTACACAGCCAGGGAGTGATAGACTCAGGAGGCCAAACTGCTTAAGCTAACTCCAAAAACAAAGCTCTTAATTAATACCTAAGATTAGAAAGGTTAATGTCTTCTTAAGTGACCCTTCTCCTTGGCCAGAGTGATTGACTGAGGGATGGGATGGGCACCTGCTCTAATCTAGTTCAATCACACAAATCCACTAACTCAGCCACAATATTGGTCTTACAGTAGGTGTATGGCTCAGACTTCTCAAATAAGAATCTTTCCTTGAGAGTTTTCTCACTGGAGTTGGCGTTAAAAAAAATCATCTCTTTGCTTTTAAGAATGTATAATTGTGAGCTTCACACTGGTCTATCTTGAAGAAGTCAGTCTGAGAATGTGAGGCAATCTGCAAAGGAAGAAGAGATAAAAGCCAGAAATCTGGCAGACACAAGTGTTCAGTTAACTGGCTCTAGTTGTCCCAAAGCAGTGCAAAATCAGCTTTTTCTTCATTGAGTTCCAGTGAATTAAAATAAAGAATCCCCAACTACCATGTCACAGAGGAGATCACCTTGAGCTGCTGCTGCTAAGTCGCTTCAGTTGTGTCCGACTCTGTGCGACCCCATAGATGGCAGCCCACCAGGCTCCTCTGCCCATGGGATTTTCCAGGCAAGAATACTGGAGTGGGTTGCCATTGCCTTCTCCGCACCTCGAGCTAGGCAATTACAGAAAAGTGCAATATGTCCGGTGTTGATATGTGAAAGGACATTTCAGGGCTGTTTGTGACCTAACAGGACACAATATGTAACTGGGGAGCAGTAGGTAGGCATATAGGTTTCCAATGTAAATTGTGTGCAGGGGGCACACCTGCTTTCTCTATTGTTTTCCTTTGGTTTTATCCAACTATTTTTCAAAAATATAATGTAGGATTATATAAAGAGATGAACAACATCAAATGTATCAATCACTGTCATTTATGGGAGTTTTCTATCAGCCATGCATTTTTTGAAGTGCTGTACATAAAACAACTATTTTCAAACTGTGATAAGCAAAGCGCCACTCATTTTCTGGACTGATGGGCTTGAGGGAGTACAGGAATCAGCATGAATGTAAAGGAGGTAAAAAATATCTGTGGTCCCCTGCCCCAGGCCCATCTTTAAATAAAGCATCCCCTCTCCCTCCTTGTTCAGTTAAAGAGCTTCCATATATGATTGCTTCTGAAGAAAGGTTATGCTGCTAAAACACACTAAGAACCATCGATACACATCTTCTCCATGTCTTCTCACAATAAAGACATGAGATATATTATCCCTGTTTCTTACTTGAAGGAACTAGGACACAAAAAGATTAAAGAATATGCTCAGGATTACCTAGCCAACTGAAAGCAGAGGCAGAATGTGGGCTTCATTGTCCTTGCTTGGCTCTAGAGCCCCATGACACTATTCTTAGTATACCCTTACATCTCCTGGCAGGACAGTGGCCTGCTTACAGACCTTCATATTTGCCTATTTGTTCTCAAAATCTAAACGTCCAAAGACCAAGTACAAAGTCGTACTCTGACAGGCAATCAGACCATCTGTAATTGACTAGATGTAACAAGGAAACACACCTCAACACAGTCATGGAGCACCACTCAAGTAGGAAGGAGAAACATCTTATGTAAGATTTGAGTTCTTGCTGAATAATCCAGAGGAGGGTCTAAGGGAAGAAGCAGTCAGTTCCGAGTTATTTGCTGTTTCTGAGGTAAGGCCAGAAGTATCAGGAATTAAGGAGGGTTGGGACCCATCATGGGGGTTCCCAGGTGGTGCTAGAGGTAAAGAACCCACCTGCCAATGCAGGAGATGCAGGAGGCATGGGTTCAACCTCTGGGTTGGGAAGATCCCCTGGGAAAGGAAATGGCAACCCACTCTAGTATTCTTGCCTGGAGAATCTCATGGACGGAGGACCCTGGTGGGCTACAGTCCATAGGGTCACAAAGAGCTGGACACGACTAAAGTGACTTAGCATGCCAGGGACCCATCATGAGGGAAGAGTAGTTTACCAGCTGCATGTTCCTAGTAAAAGATAGGAAGAGTAAAGAAGGTATGGAATATTATTGGTAAGTCAACACTAGCCACTCAGTCATGGGGTTGTTCTTGCATTTTCTAGTCGCTGCATGATCTTAGAAATGTTTCACAGTTGGCATTATCTTTGTCTCTCATATAACTAACCTGAATAAAGACAGGTCACTTTGTTGTGTTTTTTTTTTTTTCCCCTCTGAGCTGATTTTATTGTCAATCCCAGACAGACTTTTATATTCTCCAAACTTGCTGCTATCCCAGAGGGAGTTTTATTGAATTCAACACAAACACACACTGATGTATTCCTAAAACACCTAATATATATGAAGATGGGGATAAATCATCTTATCAAAACACTTTCTTCCCCCAGCCCAAGGCCAAGGATAAGACTGTGAAGGAATCCAAAGTAACATCCCACTAAGACAAGTTGGAGAACGCTTTGGGCTGAGGAGTAAAACATGGCCTTTCTGATGTTGCAGATTTTTAACATTGTTTCTCTGATAAGAGATGCAGGTCACCGTGGTTGTCTTTGTCTTCTTTAAACCCCTATGTCTTACCCCTTTACTGTCTTTCTGAACTTGTACTCCACAATCAGAAAAGATTCAGGGATATTAACTGTAAAAATTATTTATATCGTACCTTTATAGTTAAATTACTATATGTTGAGCTTGGTATTAGACAACACAGCTGAAAATATAATTTGGATATATTCCCTGTCCTGAAGATGTTCACAAAATGTTAAAAATTGTGAACATAAAGCATGACACCATGAGGAGAAAATTATAGCAAACATTAGCAACTTGGGTTGGAGCATGTCCAAACTTAAGCATCAGAAAAGACATTTGTATTAAAAGCTGACTAGACTGTCTTATGCTCATGCTCAGTACTCAGTCGCTCAGACATGTCTGACTCTTTGTGACCCCATGGACTGTAACCCACTAGGCTCCTCTGTCCATGGGATTTCCCAGGAAAGAATACTGGAGTGGGTTGCCATTTTCTTCTCCAGGGGATATTCCCTACCCATTAATCAAACCCCCATCTCCTGCATTGGCAGGTGGATTCTTTACCACTAAGCCACCAAGGAAGCCTGGAGTGACCGTCTACTTACCATAAAACCTGAAAAGATTGTTAAGTACTGCTTGTTTTTTACTTAAATTTCTCTTCTCAATGTGTAACTAGACAGTTAAGAGTAAAAAAAATCCAGAAACCCAATGACATAGTATTCTAAATAGGCTTTACATGAGTTCTTATAGGCAAAAGTAATTAACCAGATTGATGATTTGTTCATGTTTGATATTCAATGAAAGTGAAAGTTGCTCAGTTGTGTCCAGCTCTTTGCAACCATGGACTATACAGTCCATGGAATTCTCCAGGCCAGAATACTGGAGTGGGTAGCCTTTTCCTTCTCAAGGGGATGATCCCAATCCAGGGATCGAATCCAGGTCTCCTTGCATTGATGCAAAATACATGTTTACAACTAACCATGTAAGTACTGAAATTATTCTTGATAGCAATATTATATACATTTTGTTAGGTAAAAAAAGAATATATGTTTAAAACCCCTCAAGAATATGGGGATCCCACATTTAAAATGACTTTAAATAGCAATTCAGTGAGGTCTCTAATTTCTGTTTGGAATGTGGAAGAGAATTGAAGATGAAGACCACAATTACATAGGCTTGAGCCATTAGAGAAATTAAATATAACACACATAAACTTTGAAGAGTTTATTTTAAATAAATCAAATATCCTGATGTTGCAGCCACAAGTTATGAAATTATATTTGGTTTTCATACTAACACCAAAACTTTAAAATGGCATTCACAGTTGACTAACCATCTTTCTGTTGCCACAGTTTGTACTTAGACAACCCACATATTCAGGCAAATACACGAACGTGTACCCATCACTAATGTAATTTGTGGTCAAAGGACAGAGCATTTCAGAGACCCTGCTGTCATTCTCAGACAAAGGTCTTTGGGAAAGATCATTTAAATTAGGTCAAACATTGAAAACTAATATTTTTCTGTGTGATTGAGGTTTATTATTGGTCATCTTATTGAATAAAATAATACGTGTGCTGAAGCATAGTTTTAAAATATCTATGTAGAAAAAGAGAAGGAAAACTACAAGAACAAATAGCCCTGGAAACAGCTTAGGCTCTCCACTTTCCCCTATGCCATTGATTTTCCTTCAGTGCTCTGCCTTGACACTTGAAGTGCAGGATGTAGCATTCTAGTGCTTTTCTAGACCTGGTTCATTTCCAAAGTGATCTGTAGAAAGTGGCAGCAATGTAGAAAGAGCATGGACTTTGGAGCCAGGCTGATCTGAGATCTAATCCTGGCTCTGTCTTCTACTGGCTACTGGTCTTAAGCAGTAATTTTATCTGAATCTGAGTTACAAAATCTATAAAGTGCAGGCGTGAAATTAAGAGACACTTGCTCCTTGGAAGAAAAGCTATGACAAACTTAGACAGCATTTTAAAAAGCAGAGACATCACTTTGCTGACAAATGTGTATATCGTCAAAGCTATGGTTTTTCTAGTAGTCATGTATGGATATGAGCTTTGGATCACAAAAAAGGCTGAGCTCTGAAGAACTGATGCTTTCTTTTTTTTTTTTTAATTTTATTTTATTTTTAAACTTTACATAATTGTATTAGTTTTGCCAAATATCAAAATGAATCCACCACAGGTATACATGTGTTCCCCATCCTGAACCCTCCTCCCTCCTCCCTCCCTATACCATCCCTCTGGGTCGTCCCAGTGCACTAGCCCCAAGCATCCAGTATTGTGTGTCGAACCTGGACTGGCAACTCGTTTCTTACATGACATTTTACATGTTTCAATGTCATTCTCCCAAATCTTCCCACCCTCTCCCTCTCCCACAGAGTCCATAAGACTGTTCTATACATCAGTGTCTCTTAAATACAGTATACTAATGCATATATATGGAATTTAGAAAGATGGTAACAATAACCCGGTGAACAAGACAGCAAAAGAACTGATGCTTTCATACTGTGCTGGAGAAGACTCTTGAGAGTCGCTAGAATTCAAGCAGATCAAACCAGTCAATTCTAAAGGAAATCAACCCTGAATATTCATTGGAAGGACTGATGCTAAAGCTGAAGCTCCAGTACTTTGCCACCTAATGCAAACAGCCAACTCACTGGAAAAGACCCTGATGCTGGGAAAGATTGAGGACAGGAGGAGAAGGAGGTGACAGATGATGAGATAGTTGTATGGCATCACCAATTCAATGGACATGAGTTTGAGCAAACTTCAGGAGATAATGAAGGACAGGGAAGCCGGGCATGCTGCAGTCCATGGTGTCGCAAAGTCGGACGTGATTGAGTGACTGGACAACAACAATAACAAATCTATAGAGTCAGGATAGTAAGTTCTACCATCTTAGACTACTGTATAAATACCACAATACACATAAAAGGCCAGTGTGGTTTCTGTCTTGTAATTATAGAGCAGTGAATAGCAGCTATCATAGTTATTATTAGTGTCATCATTGCTACTGGTAGTGCTATTATGCAGCATCTCCATAATGAGGCAGCTGCTTGAGGGCCGTTTACATTGTGCCTACTGTTCTGGCCCCACTTTTACCCTCACTGCCCTGCTCACTTCTAAGAACCCCTTTATGTGTGTCTCATAATGTTTTCTCTCTTTTCCATGTAGCACCAAATGCTGCTAACAGGGCAATAGCGGAATATAGGTAGACACAATCATTGTCCACCTTACAAGGAGTATGACTGTGCTTTCAATGACCAAATTGAAGAAAAGATTCTTCTCTTCAATCTTGAGTCTTTCAAAATGTAAGGAGAATATTCCAAAGAAAGGGATATTTAGACAGCTGTAGATATCGTTGATGACAATGACTTAAAGTTTCAAATTTAGAGAACGTCCAAATCTATTATATTTACACAAATAGACACAAATCTATTATACTTGCAATCTGTTGACTGTATTTTTAGCCTGCCACTCTTCCCAGCAGTGCAGTCATTGAAAAGAGTTCTTAATAACTGTGGAGAGTTGAAAGGAAGAGTATACATTTTTGATCCCACTTTTCAACCCTTTCTCAAGAATTCCAGTGATGCTGGACTTAGACCTATAAATTTCCTTAGCACAGGAAGAGCCCTTCTAGATGGCGTTCAAGATGTATGTTAAGTATATAGAATATCACATCATTTTTATTCTTAAATCACAGCATTAATATTTCAGGGCAATTGTTCTTTAGATATAAATTTGAATAGATTATTATTATCAAAAATACATTTCTCAAATCATTGTGTATAAGTCCCTAAATGTTTTAAAACTATTGATATATGGGATATGAAATCATGCAGTATCTTCCAGTATACATATGATGTCATTCAGTTCAGTCACTTAGCATGTCTGACTCTTTGTGACATCATGGACTGCAGTATGCCAGGCTTCCCTGTCCATCACCAACTCCCAGAGCTTGCTCAAACTCATGTCCATTGAGTTGGTGATGTCATCCAACCATCTCATCCTCTGTTGTCCCCTTCTCCTCTTCAATGTCATTGCCCCAGGTTTAACATTATTAGCATTTTTGCTGCATCTCTTCATCTTATTGTGTCACAGCTTACTTATGATTTTTCACTTATTTATGTATGTTTCTTGACCTAGTGCCTTCTAGTAGAAGTTTAGGACTGCTGGATCATAGGCAAAATAGAAACATTTGTGATCTTATTATCTTAAATGATTTATATGAACTCATGGTATAAATAGTCCATATACTTTCACACACAAAATCCTTTATCAACCATTTTTATTTTTACTAAGTCACTTAAGACTAAGAGAAGCTGGTATTTTTTTCAAAGGAAACACTTGTTTTTCAGGGTTACATAATATGGTCTTCCCCAAAGCAGAAGAAATGAGCAATAGTGACTGTTATCAATGAACTAATAAGCACGTGTTTGATTTGCATTATAGGTGCATCCATCCTATCACCATGTCTTCTCGGCTTCCTGCTGCCTGCCCTTGGCATCCTTGTCTACTTGGAATTCTGAATGTGGTGTGACAACCTGCTTTCCCCAGCCCAGCTCAGAGAACACCCTTCATCCCTATGATGACTACAGTTCCTTCCAATCCCTGCGGCTCCATGCTAAGCCAAATAAATCATAATTTAACAAACTATCCAACTGATTTACAACATATGTTATGACTGAGGCATTCAGGAACCCCTTCATCCAAAAGAATAAACTTTTAAATGAATATAAAATGGTTTTTAACTCGTTCCAATATGCCTTATAAACCACTTAAACTGATTCTGTGACAGTTGCATGATTTAATCCAATGGGACAAGTTACAGTGTTCAATTCAATACTATAGGCTGTAGAGTGAAAGTAAAATCACCATACACAGGTGCTTTAAATTTAATAACAAGTTGTGAAATATAATAGAGGTTGAAGTGTTGATCGTATGTGGTAAATGTAAGAGTACTATAGTCTCTTGTACTATCCTCTCTGTTTTGGGTCCTGCATATTTTTGAATGGCCCCTATCATTCTTGACATTTTGAGTTTTCTTAGAAAAAAATAATAGAACTGAAGAATTAGACATAATCTCCAATACCAAATCATTTTATTGAATAAGTTGGAAGATTTTGAATATTGAAAACCAAATTCTAGAACTTATGATAAGTATTCCTATTTTGGAAGCAAGTAATTTTCTAAACATTTGGTTTTCAGAATCAGTAATTCTTTTAAGTTAGTTTTTTAATAGTAAAATTAACATACTGTATGAAGTTTTTTTTTTTTTTTACTTTTGTATTCTACTCTGATGTTCTTTTATGCTTTTCTTATTATCAATTTCAAACCTCAAAAATCATAACTCTTGTGATAGAGTATCATCATGTTGCTGTATTTATTCATATGTGAAATGATCAATTTTAAAAAGTAGAGAGCTTCCATTTTTTTAATTGAGAAGTGACAGGCTTTACATAGCTAGGAATAAATGTCAGTTAAGTGAATATCAGAATTATCTAATATTCTAGTGTCTTTGTTTTTGTGCTTCATTATAAGTAAAACCTTTTTTTATTAAAGGTGTGGGATCAAGAAATCACCTGTAGCTTGGAAAAACTACAGTATTCCCCATTATTTTTTAAATTTAGTTTTAAATTAATTTCCTGCTTCAATGCAATACCGAAAACTGGCTAAAAATACCAAATCAAGGTTTGTTAATGGTACTTTGAAGAGTATCCAAAACTAGAAGGCTGGGAGGAGACAAATAGCTTGTCTGTGCAGTGGTATCTCCCAAGTGTTGGTATTTTAGGTTTTTATAAGTCCTGAAAAGGAAGATGCACATTTCTTCATTCTCCATGGTGTGCACGGACATGTGTTTGAGTGTGGATGTGAAAGAAGTAATAAAGGATTAGCTGGCTAATGAAATAGTGCAATGTCTGATGCTTCAAGAGGTATAATCCTATTTTATTAGCACAACCTTGCTAGCTAATTAGAGATAGAGTTTATCTTTTTAGAAAGGATAACTTATAGGTTCATAAAAATATCTACAGGAAGCAAAATAGATCTATTACTATTTTACCCCCTTTTCTTTAATTTGTATAATTTTTGTACTATATATCTATGTGTAAATGTTTAGAGCTTTCATTAAGAAAATACCAATAAATATTTCATTAGTTTACATTTAACTCTTTGTTATAAAATGAAACTTTTTAAAAACAAGTGAAAGGGATGATTCCCCAGTAGAAGTATGTCAACGGTCTGAGATCATTGCCAGATTTCATAAAATATTTAATTATTTGAAAAAGAAACAAAATCTCTTCATACTTTCGGGAAACAAATACTCTGTGAGCCTTCTGTACAAATGTTTGTGTTTTCATTGTTACACTTTGGGGTTTTCCTTTTGCAATGTGACCCATGTTGGGCATTTTTATATAATCAACAACTAAATATTTTGCCAAATGCATGCTTGCCTTTTATTTTCTTATGTATGGTAATAAAGAGCAAAACTGGTTAGATTTTGCATGAAATGGTTCTGACAGATAAGAAGAAAACAGACTTTGAAGGTTGTTTGTTTAATTTTAAATTTGTGACAGAGATAAAATAGAGTAAAATCTCTCATACACTGATAATTCAAGCTTTCATTTCCTCATAGACGTGTACAAATTTGACTGGGACCATCAGGTTTAAACTGTTGTCAAACTAATGCATCATCTGCTTTAAGACACAAGATTCTTAATTAAACTTTATATAGTGATAGATACATCTGTTGTTTCTTTGTATTTCAAGGAAAGGTGGTAGTAGTTTTATTTGATACTGATAAATATTGAATTGATTTTTTTAGTTATTTTTTATCATTTTTTTCAATGGAGTAGCATAGGACTGTGCTTTGTCCTTTTTATGAATGAAAAAAAATTATAAAGAAATAAATGTCTTACTGTTACCCAAGAAATAACAACTGTCCTTTCAATTTACCTGAATTTGAAAATTCATTTTTAGAGGATTTTCTTTAAAAATTTAATAACATGGAAAAAATATTACATATTAAACAAAACAGCAGTTCAATGTTTGAAGCGTTCTACAAAAAAATATACATAAAAACATATACATGCACACACAAGCATTACAATGACATATGATCACCTGGGAGATGTCTTCAATTTATGGCGAGGTCAGTGCATATCACTCAATCTTATGCTGGACACTAATGCAAGCTGTTAGATACTGAAAAAATAAGAGACTGTTTAAACCCTGAATGAGCTGATACTCTTAATGGAGGAATTTACTTAAAAGCATAGCTGTGCAAACAGGAATCTGGTACAGGTGAAGCCTTCTCTGAGTCCTGAGCCAGACTGAACCTCAAATGCTGAATCCCAGAGGTCTCTGCCTTCTTCCTTACATCCTCCCTTGCGTTCTGATTGTGATTTCTCACTGGCATTCTGACCTCTCTTCCTGCTTCATGAAGCTTGCTTCCACCCTGCACCCTGGTTCCCCTTTTGGACCCCACCTCTGTTTCTTGACCCTAAGTATTATATTACTTCCATTCTAATATTTTACTTTTGGTATTTGACCCAGGACTGACCCCATCTCTAATTCTCCAGGCTTTGGGAGATCAAAGCTTCTTTCTGTGAGTGCATTTTCCTTGTTAGTTGTTCTCAAACCTGGTTGTCCATCAGGATAACCTGGAGAATTTGAAAAAGCAAAATAGATTTCCTAGGCCTCAGTCAGGCTTACCAAATCAAAATTGGGCAGTGAGGCATAGGGATCTGTATCTTTTTAGGTTGTTTGTGAGAGTCTAAAAGGGATCCCAGGTTTGAGAATCACAGGTTTTCATCATTATTACAAGTTAGATTAATTGATATTTTAAATTGAATCAACAATATAAACATCATGGATACATAATTTAAATTCTCTTAAAAATAAATCCATTCTCTTGGTTTATCTAAAATGTTAATTTGTTCATTTTTTGTCTTTTGGTTCTATATCTTAAGTGTCTGTTAAAATTGTCCCCTAATTTGTTTGTGTCTAAAATCCATGCAGCAGACTGAAATGCATTTCAGGTTTTCTCTCTAGAGAAATGTGGATTTTATTTTATTTTTTTCTTTTCCCTTTTTGTAACATGGAAAGTTAAATTTTGATACCTAATTTCCTGAATCTCTAATCTTCTGGAGATGGCTAATATAAAGATTGTTGAAAGGTGCCCCTTCTCCAACTTGAGCATTTTTTTTTTTCCACAATGGAAACATGAGTGGTTATGAATGAGTTGACTTCAAAATTAGTGGGTAGGGAGGCCAAAATTAGTTTCTACATTGTTTATCACATTTAAAGAACAGGTTTCACTTTTCAATTACTACTAATAAATTTGATGCTTGGAGAAATTACATGCATCAGTACCCATGATGCTATTACTATTTGACTCTTGAATTCAATTGGGCATATCCTAAGGCAAAACTGTAAAGTGAAGAAACTTGTCTTAATCTATCCTATGTCCTCAGTCAGGCTCTTTTGCTTTATGAAAGCTGCCTTAAAAGCAATCCCCTAACTTTCATACCTTCTTGTATTAGTTTCCTAGGTTTTCCACAACAAATGACCACAAACTGAGTGGCTTCAAACAACAGAAATCTCTCTCTTACATTTCTGGAAGCTGGAAGTTGGAATTCAAGGTGTCAGCAAGATTGGTTTCATGTGGATTCTGAGGGAGCATCTGTTCTGTGCCTCTCTTGTGGTTGGAGGCAATCCTTGGTGTTTCTCGGTTTGCAGCTGCATGTCTCCAATCTCTGCTTCTGTTGTCATGTGACAGTCTCCGTTTGTATTTAAATTTCTCTCTTTTTATGGTTGCTGGGGTGAAGGACAGGAGGAAGGGATAATTGCAGAATTTGAGATGTGTGGCAACCTGAATGGGAGGGGAGTTGGGGGAGAATGGATACATGTATATATAGGGTGAATCCCATGGTTGTTAACCTGAAACTATCACAGTGCTGTTTGCTAATCAGCTATACCTCAGTACAAAATAAAAAAGTTTAAAAAATATAAATAAAGGAATAATTTTCTCTCTTCTCATAAAAACACTAGTCATTGGATTAGGGCCCACCCTAATCCAGTCTGACATCATCTTAATTTGATTACATCTAAAAAGTTCCCATTTCCAACAAAGGTCACATTCATAGATTCCAACTGAACATAAATCTAGAATACTATTCACCCCAGTATATGTCTCTTTTCCTTTTTTTAAAACCTGTATATCCCCACTCAGACTTCCCAGTTGAAGCACGGGTAAAGAATGTGCCTGTCAATAGAGGAGATACAAGAGACGTGGGTTTGATCCCGTGTTTGGGAAGATCCCCTGGAATAGGAAATGGCAACCCACTCCAGTATTCTTGCCTGGAGAATTCCATGGACAGAGGAGCCTGGCGGCCTGTAGTTCCTGGGATTGGAAAAAGTCAGACATGACTGAGAACTGAACACACACACACACATGCCCCACTCATGCTAATGAGGATTAGACTGAAAAACGACTCCAGGCATGCTTTCATAAAACATTTGTGTTGATAATATACAACACTATGGAACAGAATACATTATGCTAAGTGAAAAAGCCAGATAAAAAAGACTGTGATTCCATTTATATGACATTCTGGAAAAGGCAAAATTCTAGGGACAGAGAACAAGTCAGTGGTTATAAAGCGTTAAGAGTAAGGAGGAGAGTTTGACCTAAAAGGGGCAGCATGGAGGGAACTTCTCAAGGGTGCCAAAACTGATGGCAGTGACTCAAATCTATTTATCAAAACTCATAAAACTATACAACAAAAAAGGGAGTTTTACTGTATGTACACTTTAGAAATTTTTATAATGTAGTTATGCAAAGATCATGAATGTTGGACAGACCTGTGATCATATTCTAACTCTGTTATTACCTTATGAGATACCTTGTGAAACCTTTGATGAGTAAGTTGACATTTGGAAGATAGTTTCCTTTACCATAAAGTAAGAGTAATACTTTTGAATCACTTAGAATCCTTTCAGCTGCAAGTGACAAACACTCAACTCAAATAAGTTTAAGACAAACAAGGACTTTGTTGACTCAAATAATTGCATCTATGAGATACAGGGGCTGGGTATAAGGGCTTAAATAGTGTCATCAGAGAGCTACCTCTCCATCTGATGATTCTGGTTCTCCCTGTGCACATGTTTCATTCATAGGCAGGCTATCTTCTTGTGGCAGGAATCATGGATGCTGACTGGTCCAACCCTACATTCTACTGATTGGTGGCTCCAAAGCACTAGAGATTCTTTTTCCTACTTATTACAGGTATAAAATCTCATTAAAGACTCATACTATCCCCAGGAGGCTGGCCATCATGGGCTGTCATGGGACCCCTGGCCATCTTTCTAGATAACTGGATGGTGGCAAGAACACTGTAAGAATTTTCACCAGAACCACATGAAATGGAAAAGGATGATTCCCTTAAACGGGACACCAGGTGCTATTAACAAAAGGAGGATATTGGACTAGCAAAAACATTCTCCACTCCACTTGTTCTTCCTAAAATTCTATGTGTTAAATAGATGATAGAGTTAAAATGCCTAGCATATAATAAATGCCTGCAAAATCTTAAATTTCCCCTCCCACCATAACTTTTCACCATATATATGCATATTAGCATATAAGGCTTCTAAAATTCTTAATTCAGGTGATTGAATAGCTAGAGCTTAGCATTCACAGTCAAATCAAGGTCTGCTCTCCTTGGTAAGGTAGAGCTGATTTAGTTGAAATGAATGCAATCCTGTCAAGTCACTTCAGTCATGTCCGACTCTTTGCTACACTATGGACTGTAGCACGCCAGACTCTTCTGTCCGAAGGATTCTCCAGGCAAGAATACTGGAGTGGGTTGCAATGCCCTCCTCCAGGGGATCTTCCAGACCTAGGAATCAAACCCATCTCTATATCTCCCGCTTTGGCAAGTGGGTTCTTTACCACTAGCGCCACCTGGGAAGCCCCAATGAATGCAATAGCAGAATATAAAAGAACAGGGCCAGGGGTCTGATGGCTCTGAAGTCTTCCTTTTATTTCATTTGAAATGTATAACATTTTCAATAATGAGGAGTGAGGGGAAAACATTGTCTAGCAGTCCTGGCTATACTTTTTTCATTATTTCTGAAAATGATGTGTATATCCAGGCATACTACAAGTTTCCAAGGGACTTGAGAACTTCTTTGGAAAATCTTATCCAGTTATCCAATGAATCAATGGGAAAGGGCATAGCACATTAAATTGGTGAAAACACATATACCATTTAAAGTGAACTATATTAGTTATTTATCACCATAATAATGCTGCAGAAACATAGTCACAAAACCTTAGTGGCATATAACAGTAAACATTAATTGCTCACACATAAGATCAGCAGTGAATCAGAAATGTGGCCTTGCTAATGTGAGCTGGACTTTCTCACACACTTGAGAGCAGGCTGACTATCAGCTGTTATAGCTGGCGCCTTTAGGGCCAGCTTGGATCTGCTCCACTTTTCTGTCATCCTGCAGCAGCCTAGTTCTGGCATGTTGTCATGACAAATGGCAGAGGTAGAAGGAAGCAAATGGAAATGTGCATGTACTCTTTCAAGCCTTTGCTTGCCCCATGACTACTAATATCTCATTAACAGAATCAAGTTATAAAGCTCAGACTCAAGGAGCAGGGCAGGTCACCCACGTATGTGGGCAGACACCTTAAAGTTAAAGGCAAAGGGTGTGGATAAAGGGAATACTGATAAGTTGGAACCAAATGGTGCAATCTACCATGTATATTTACCAAATCCCATTGGTTTAAAGGCCACTAATTTTACCATCAAGAAAGAAAAAATACCTGTAATTAAACTATAATACAATGTTTATCATATAGACTTGTATATTTATGGAAATATTTATTTAAACAAAATGTTTATGACTTGTGATTCTCATGCACACACAAGAAAGAAACTATGTACAAAAGAAATTGTGTAATATAGTCTTAAATATTTCCATATTCAGAAAATAATTCTTCTAAACCAATCTTAAACTCTGAGTAATTGGTATTTGTATTTTGCCACAAAATATTATTCTTTGGTGGTATTTGTATATGCATCATTTCTTAAAAGACTGCTTAAGTATATCTTTGAAGCTCCCAACGCTCATTCTGCAGTACTTTCTCAATCTTATCAGGCATTGTTGTTGTGGTTGTTGTTGTTCAGTCACTAAGTATGTCTGAATTTTTGTGACCCCATGGACTGCAGCATGCCAGGCTTCCCTGTCCTTCACTATCTCCTGGAGTTTGCTCAAATTCATGTCCACTGAATTGGTGATGCTATCTAACCATCTCATCCTCTGTTGCCCTCTTCACCTTTGCCTTCAATCTTTCCTAGCATCAGGGTCAACTCTTCATATCAGGTGTTGATCTCCTTGCAGTCCAAGGGATTCTCAAGCACCATAATTTAAAAGCATCAGTTCTTCGGTGCTCAACTTTCTTTATGGTCTACATCAATGCATGACTACTGGGAAAGCCATAGCCCTGATTATTCAGACCTCTGTCGGCAAAGTGATGTCTTTGCTTTTTAAAATATTGTCTAGGTTTGTCATAGCTTTCCTTTCAAGGAGCAAGTGTCTTTTAATTTCATGGCTGCAGTCACGATCCACAGTTTCTGTTCTTTATCTTGCTCATCTTTGCATGAAATGTTCACTTGATAGCTCAAAATTTTTTTGAAAAGATCTCTAGTGTTTCCTATTCCATTGTATTCCTCTATTTCTTTGCATTTTTCAGTTAAGAAGAAGCTTTCTTATCTCTTCTTGCTATTCTTTGGAACTCTGCATTCAGTGGTATATATCTTTCCCTTTCTCCTTTGCCTTTTACTTCTTTTATCAGCTATTCCTAAAGCCTCCTCAGGCAACCACTTTGCCTTCTTGCATTATTTTTTCTTTGTGATGGTTTTGGTTACTGTCTCCTCTACAATGTTATGAACCTCCGTCCATAGTTCTTTAGACACTCTGTCTACCAGATCTAATCCCTTGAATCTATTCATCACCTCCACTGTATAATCGTAAGGGATATGATTTAGGTCATACCTGAATGGTCTAGTGGTTTTTCCTGCTTTCTTCAATTTAAGTCTGAATTTTGCAATAAGGAGCTCAAGATCTGAGTCACAGTCAGCTCCAAGTCTTGTTTTTGCTGACTGTATAGAGCTTCTCCATCTTAAGCTGCAAAGAATATAATCAATCTAATTTCAGCATTGACCTTTTGGTTATATCCATGTGCAGAGTCATCTCTTATGTTGTTGGAAGAGGGTGTTTGCTATGAGCAGTGTATTTTCCTGGCAAAATTCTGTTAGCCTTTGCCCTGCTTCATTTTGTACTCCATTGCAACTTGCCTGTTGCTACAAGTATTTCTTGACTTCATACTTTTGCGTTCCAATCCACTATGAAGGAAAGGAGATCCTTTTTGAATTAGGTTTTGCAAGTCTTCGCTGAACCAGTTGACTTCAGCTTCTTCAGTATTAGAGGTCAGCAGATAGACTTGTATTACTATGATGTTGAATGGTGTGCCTTAAAATGAACCAAGATCATTCTGTTCATTTTGGGGACTGCACTCAAAAAAAAGAGATTGATAATCTTTTTTTTTTTTTTTGAATATGAGGGCTACTCCATTTCTTATAAGATATTCTTGACAACAGTAGTAGATATAATGGTCATCTGAATTAAATTCACCCATTTCCATTCATTTTAGGTCACTGATTTCTAAGATGTCTATGTTTACTCTTGACATCCCCTACTTGACTACATCCAATTTACCTTGATTCATGGACCTAACTTTCCAGGTTCCTATGAGAAATTGTTGTTAGAGCATTGGGCTTTACTTTCACCACCAGAAACATCCACAACTGAGCATTGTTTCCACTTTGACCCAGCCACTTCATTCTTTCTGGAGCAATTGATAATTGTCCTCCACTCTTCCCCGGTAGCCTTCTGACTTTGTAACCTGGGGGGCTCATCTTCCAGTATCATATCTTTTTCACTTTTCGTACAGTTCATGGGTTTCTTGCAGTAAGAATACTGGAGTGGTTTGCCATTCCCTTCTCCATTTTGTCAGAACTCTCCACTATGACCAGTCCATCTTGGGTGCTCCTGCATGGCATGATTTATAGCTTCATTAAGTTACCCAAGCCCCTTCACCATGACAAGGCTGTGATCCATGAAGGAGTATTAATAGGCATTAATATCAAGCACTAATAGATAGCTATTAGGGCTATTAAAAAAAAGAAAAAAGAAGTCCACAAATTCTTTGATATTCCTCCTTTCAGGAGGTGGAACCTAATTCTAATTCCCCTCCACTTGAGGTTGAACTGAATTTAGTGACTCATTTCAAGCGAATATGATAAAAAACAGAAGTGACAGTGCAGGATTTTGGAAACTAAGTCATAAAAAGCCAATGCAGTTTATATGGTTTTCATTTTGGTCCTTCTCTCTAAGACAAATTGTTGTAGAAGTACACAGGCAGCCCTCTGGAGATGTCCCCATAGTGAGAAACTGGGCCCTGCCAACAGCCATGTGAATGAGACATTTTGCAAGCACATCCCAGCCCCAGTCAAGCCTTCAGATGACTGAAGCCCTGGCTAAAAGCAAAGCTGTGGGCTGGGAAAGACATTGAATAAGAGCTACCCAACCAAAATGCTTCCATGTTCATGACTCTTGGAAACTGCATGATATAACAAATACTTGATGTTTTAAGCCCAAAAGATTTGAGGGTAGTATATTATACATAGAATAAAATAAAAACTCATTTTAAGCAAATGAAATTGTCTGACCTGGCCAACAGGAAGAAAAAGTGTTATCCTTTATGCCCAGTTCAGTTCAGTTGTGTCCGACTCTTTGTGACCCCATGTATTGCAGCACGCCAAGCCTCTATGTCCATCACCAACTCCCGGAGTTTACTCAAACTCATGTCCATTGAGTCAGTGATGCCATCCAACCATCTCATCCTCTGTCATCCCCTTCACCTCCTGCCTTCAATCTTTCCCAAAATCAGGGTCTTTTCAAATGAGTCAGTTCTTCGCATCAGGTGGCCAAGGTATTGGAGTTTCAGCTTCAACATTAGTCCTTCCAATGTATATTTAGGACTGAATTCCTTTAGGATGAACTGGTTGGATCTCCTTGCAGTCGAGGGGACTCTCAAGAGTGTTCTCCAACACCACGGTTCAAAAGCATCAATTCTTCAGCACTCAGCTTTCTTTATAGTCCAACTCTCACATCCATACATGACTACTGGAAAAACCAGAGCTTTGACTAGACGGACCTTTGTTGGCAAAGTAATGTCTCTGCTTTTTAATATGCTGTCTAGTTTGATCATAGCTTTTCTTCCAAGGAGCAAGCGTCTTTTAATTTCATGGCTGCAGTCACCATCTGCAGTGCATTTCACTTCAGTTCAGTCGCTCAGTCATGTCCAACTCTTTGCAAAGCCATGAACTGCGTCACTCCAGGTCTCCCTGTCCATCCCCAACTCCCGGAGTTTACTCAAACTCATGTTCATCGAGTAGGTGATGCCATCCAACCATCTCATACTTTGTCGTCCCCTTCTCCTCCTGCCCTCAATCTTTCCCAACATCAGGGTCTTTTCAAATGAGTCAGCTCTTCACATCAGGTGGCCAAAGTATTGGAGTTTCAGCTTCAACATCAGTCCTTCCAAAGAACACTCATGGCTAATCTCCTTTAGGATGGACTGGTTGGACCTCCTTGCCATCCAACTGACTCTCAAGAGTCTTCTCCAATACCACAGTTCAAAAGTATCAATTCTTTGGTGTTCAGCTTTCTTTATAGTCCAACTCTCACATCCATATATGACTACCGGAAAAACCACAGCCTTGACTAGATGGCCTCTGTTGGCAAAGTAATGTCTCTGCTTTTTAATATGCTATCTGCTGCTGCTGCTGCTAAGTAGCTTCAGTTGTGTCCGACTCTGTGCAACCCCATAGACGGCAGCCCACCAGGCTCCCTCATCCCTGGGATTCTCCAGGCAAGAACACTGGAATGGGTTGCCATTTCCTTCTC
Organism: Bos indicus; assembly: GCF_029378745.1. Lineage (NCBI taxonomy): Eukaryota > Metazoa > Chordata > Mammalia > Artiodactyla > Bovidae > Bos > Bos indicus. The sequence goes on along the minus strand of NC_091764.1, from coordinate 39,848,201 downwards.
CAATATGCTGTCTAGGTTGGTCATAACTTTCCTTTTAAGGAGTATGTGTTTTTTAATTTCATGGCTGTAGTCACCATTTGCAGTGATTTTGGAGCCCCCTCCCCACAAAAAAAAATAAAGTCTGACACTGTTTCCCATCTATTTTCCATGAAGTGATGGGAATGGATGCCATGATGTTAGTTTTCTGAATGCTGAGCTTTAAGTCAACATTTTCACTCTCCTCTTTCAATTTCATCAAGAGGCTTTTTAGTTCTTCTTCACTTTCTGCCATAAGAGTGGTGTCTTCTACATATCTGAGGTTATTGATATTTCTCCCAGCAATCTTGATTCCAGCTTGGGCTTCATCCAGCCCAGCGTTTCTCATGATGTATTCTGCATATAAGTTAAATAAGCAGGGTGACAATATACAGCCTTGATGTATACCTTTCCCTATTTGGAACCACTCTGTTGTTCCATGTCTAGTTCTAACTATTGCTTCCTGACCTGCATACAGATTTCTCAAGAGGCAGGTCAGGTGGTCTGGTATTCCCATCTCTTTCAGAATTTTCCACAGTTAATTGTGATCCATTCAGTCAAAGGAAGCTGTGGCTCTACAGTGCTGGGGCAGCAAGCAGCCAAGGGGAAATACCCCATGTCCAAGGTCAGGAGCAGTGACTGTGCTTTGCTGGAGCAGTTGTGAAGAGAGAACCCATGTCCAAATTAAAAGAAACCCCACTTAGACAGTAAGCTCTGAGAGGGGACATCAAAGGGCAGACAGACTGAAACCACAATCACAGAAAACTAGCCAATCTAATCACATAGACCACAGCCTTGTCTAACTCAATGAAACTAAGCCATGCCGTATAGGGCCACCCAAGATGGTCAACAAAATGTGGTCCACTGGAGAAGGGAATGGCAAACCACTTCAGTATTCTTGCCTTGAGAACCCCATGAACAGAATGAAAAGGCAGTGATTTTGGAGCCCCCCAAAATAAAGTCTGTCATTGTTTCCACTGTTTCCCCATCTATTTGCCATGAAGTGATGGGACCAGATGCCATAATCTTAGTTTTCTGAATGTTGAGTTTTAAGCTAACTTTTTCACTCTCCTCTTTCACTTTCACCCAGAGGCTGTTTAGTTATTTTTAGCTTTCTGACATAAGGGTGGTGTCATGTACA